>NW_015177041.1:78221-141670 GCF_001447785.1 Gekko japonicus | reverse complement strand
GGGGTTGTGCGGCGGGTGCGCGCCGGGAGCCGGGCCGGCGCGGACGCGGGAGGGTGCTCTGCGGTGGCCGGAGGGCCTGGGCCGGGCCGGGCCTCTCCTTCGCTGGCGGCGCGGGCGGAGACCCTCCCAGGAAGGGCGGCGTGTTCTCGGCGACTTCCTGCCGGGCCTGTGCGCGGCCTGCTGCCCTCGCCTGCTCTCTCGGCCGGGCGCCCCCGCGGGGGCCGTGCCTGCGGGGCTGGAGGAGCCGGGCCGTCGAGGCTTTCCGGCCGTGACCCACCACCCTCGCTGCCGTGCCCGGAGGCCTGGCAGCGGAGGACCCCTTCCCCGCGTGGTGCCGGCGGGGTCTGAAGGGACAAGCAAGCGGTGCCCTCTGGCATGGGACGCCGCCTCCCTTCAGGCCCTGCCGGGGGCTGCTGGCGCGGGTTGAGCTGCAGCCGGGGGCAGGGGCCACGGGTCTTAGTCCCGGGCCACTGAAGCCCTCAGCTCCCCCGCCAGCAGCCTAGAGGAAAGCAGCCGGTCACTTCCCCTGTCCCAAGTTCTCCTTGCTTGGTCGCCTGGGGGCTCCTTCCTCGGTGTGGGTGACCAGGCTGAAGCCCGCTTGTGCCAGCGATTCCTGGCACACACACTCTCTCTCTGCCCATTTGCACCTGTGCCTTTTTCTGGCCCTAGAAAGCAAGACTTTCTAAATTCCCTCCTCTCTTAGAACAGAGCCATCGCCCAGGAGCCCCTTGAAGGCTAACCTTAGTGGCGGAGAAGGAGCTCTCCTGAGTCACCGCCCACTTCTTTGGGGCCGTTTCTAGCTGTATCTGAAGCAGGGGCTGCAGGGCACTCACCAAAGCTCCTCCCCTGCCTGCCTGCCCCAAACGGTGTGGGTCTGTCAGGTGCTCCTGGACTCTGGCTCTTTTCTCCTGCTCCAGACAGACTCACACGGCTTCCTGTCTTGGTCTGCCTCCTTTCTTAGACATTTTCTCTCTCCTTCCCTGCGTAGCTCAAGGCGGCACTATCCATATGTTTACTCTGAAGAAAGGCCTTCTTGGACGTGCACGTGGGTGGTTGCAGCCGGAACACTCAGCCGCAGGGGGCCTGGGGTTGGGATCGAAGCCTTTCTGGGTTCCTGGCTGTGCCCCGGGGGGGGGGGCTTCGTCCGCTGGCAGGGGGGAGGGCAGGGTCACTGGAGGAAGAGGCGGTCACTAACAAGTGGGGAGGGGGGCCACTGAGCAGGGTGAGAGGGGCATCCTGGAACCACTTCCCAGGTCAGGGAGGAGGCCGAGTGCGGCTCTCAGACTGGAGCCGCGAAACATCCCAGTCTGGCCCTGGCAACGGCCATCCTGCACAGGAAGAGTACCGGTCCGGCCTTCCTGGCTCTTCGTCGCTTGGTCCTTCCCTTTCGGCTCCTGGTGCTTCCCCTCCCCTGGCCCGGTTAGGTCCCCCTCCTCCCTGCTTGCCTGGTTCTTATAACCGGGTCTTGGTGAACTCTCCGCCTTGCCCTCTCCCGGGGCCCTGCGGGGGCTCTGTTAATGCCGCTGGCGTGGTGGTGCTCGGCGGCAGGCAGGCAAAAGACCTCACTGGCGGAACAGCAGCACCCTCCGGAGGCTTCCTAGGGACACCTGGCACAGTGGGCATCCTGAGGCTGCTGCGGTCCAGGGCTGAGGCTGGGGCCTTGCGTGGGCCCCCCACGGGCTCTGGTTCAGGCCCAGCGCCTCCCCCTCTGTAGCTCCTTGGGACTCTCTCCCCCTGGGGTGGCCTGGCACCTGAGAAGGTCTGTCCCTGGCCCAGCCACGGGGGCCGCGCTGCGCTGCGCTCCCCTCCCTCTCCCTCCCGGCATCTCCTGCTTGCTGCCGGGCTGCTTTTCTGCCCTGCTCCTAAGGTTACCTTGATCCCGATTCCTCTCGTGGGTTGTGGGGAGGCGGTTTAAGCGACATCCTCTGCTGCTCGGCCTTCGGTGGCTCGTGACTGAACTGTTTGCTGTCCCCTTTTCCCTGGGGGTTGGGGGGGGGGTGCCGCCGGAGCTGCGGAAGAGAGCCGAGGGAGCGCCACAGGGGGTCCGTGGCAGGGCAGAATCCGCCCGCCAACGGGCGTTGCAAGGAGCCGGTCTCTGCTGCAGGCCCCGGGGTGCCTCCACTTGCCCGAGACGGCCCTCCTGGGCTCCGCGGGCCTGGCTTCGTGCCCGACCGGAGGGCCGGCAGCCCAGGCTCCCTGTGCCCTCACGGTGGCTGGCAGCCGGCTGGGTGGGCCAAGGCCGGACTGGTCCCTGCTGGCTCTCTGGAGCTTGTTCTGGACACATCTTGAGGTCCCTGAGGAAGCCTGTGGGGGAGAGGCCGGAGGACTGGCAACCTGAAAGGGCAGGGCTGGATTTCCGCCACTGCTTCCTAAGATGGCACCAAGCTGCAGCCCCTGGTCTGCTTGCGGAGGGCGGACGTTCCCAAGGGGCCCCTCCCCCAGCCCGCTTGTGCCTCACGTCCCTCTCCTGCTCTGCTCTTCCTTGGACCCCCCCCCCAGGGAAGGGGCCGTTTCGGATGCAGGGAGGGGCCAGAGGCCGCCGAGGCCCTGCGAGGAGCTCCTGGTGGCGAAGAGGCCACCCAGGCCTTGGAGTGTGGGCAAGCCCGGCATGCCGGTCGGCCCCTGAGGGGCACATCTTTGGCTCCCCTTGCAGGCCTGCTTGGGCTCAGATGAATAGCTTTAGGGGCACAGGACACCCTTGCCCAAAGACTCGGTCGGGCTGTCAGCCCCCAAGTGGGGCCTGGGAAACTCCCGGAATTGCAGCTCCATCTCCAGGCTACGGAGACCAGTTCCCCTGGAGAAAATGGCTGCTTGGGGAGGTGGACTCCGGGGCATTGTCCCTGGCTGAGGTCCCTCCCCTCCCCAAATCCCGCCCTCCTCAGGCTCCGCCCCCCAGATCATTTCCCAGCCTGGAGTTGGCAACTCTGCACGAGAGCACTGAGGGACACAGTTGCAGTTGGAGAGGGCTCTTCCTGGTCCTTGGGCTTGGGGGTTTAAGGGATCCTGCGGGCGGGGGGAGCTCTTGACGTTTGGCCCTTCCCTCCTTGGAAATTGCACCAGGCCCCATGGGGCAGCGTTCCTGAGGAGGAGGAGAGGAGGCCTTCCTCAGGCGGCTGGGCGTGCCCAGGTGGGGCTGGGCCAGATGCTGGCAGTGGTGGGCTGGGTGGGCTGAAGGCGGCCTGTGTCTGCCTGTTCCTGGTGGCCTGGGCTGAACTCCTCCCTGGCAAAGGACTTCTCCAGGCCGGACTGGGCGGGCTGTGCTCCTTCCGGACCAAACAGGAGCCGCTGCCTCGCTCGCGCCGACCCTGCAGGGCCTTGTCAAGTTCCCAGCAAATCAGTATGGGGGGGTGAGGAGATGGAGTGTGTGTGGTGGGGGGGGTGCCCCGCTTGGAGTGAGTCCTCTCTGCATGGCAAGAAAACTGCTGAGTAGCGGCTTTCCAGGCGGCTGCAGCCAGAGGCCGGCTTGCCTGCCAGAAGCAACAGAGCTGGAATTTCCTCTGCCTGGTGCCAACTCACCAGGCCGGCCAGCAGCGTCTGCGACGAGGAGGCCAGGCGGAGAGGGGGAGGCGGCTCCTCCTGAAACGGGGGGGGGGCTGGAAGCAGAGCCCAGCGCTCCCCCACCACCGCCCCTTTGGCCTGGTTCTTGTTTTCAGGCCCCTGCTGCTAATGAGCGGAGCCCCCCCCCCCCTTGGAAATTTTTACAGCCTTTCTGGAGAGAGGAAATGCCAAGAGCGGCTGCCCTTCTCTCTCTCTCTCTCTCCTCTCTCTCCCTCTCCCCTCTCTCTCTCTCTCTCTGTCTCTCTCTCTCTCTCTCTCTCTCTCTTTGAAGGAGGGGGTCCTGGCTGGGAGATGAGGAGGGAGCAGAGCGTAGCCCCCCCCCCCCTCAAGACTTGCACCCTGCTTGATGGTAGGGGAGGACCCCTGGTCGTAAGGGTGGGAGGAGGGGAGTGCCCAGTGGGCACAGGGGCAATCGCTCCTGGCTTGTCCTGTTCTAGAGAGGAGTGGTGACCCAGGGGGGGGGTGGGTGGGTGGAGGCAGCTGAGCTGCCCTAGGCCGGGAGGGCAGGGTCTTGCCTGGCACTGGGGGTGAATGGGCAAGGCCCACCCCAGCAGCTGCCTGCCCAGTGTTGCCGGATTCCTTTCCAGCGAGACTGTGGCCGGGTGTTGGCAGTGGGGGGCGCTGGAGGATGGGTGGGAGGGCAGGTGGATCAGCTCATCCCGGCCCTCTTGCACAGGATGGTCCTCTTTGGAGAAGGGTGATTCCTGCCTGCCCCACTGATCAAAGAGTCTTGTCGGTGGGGACAGGAGGCAGTCTCGGCCCTGGCTGGGGCTTTCTCAGCCCTGGCCCCTGCCTGGTGGAATGAGCTCCCGACAGAGAGCTGGGCCCCCCACTTGGGTGTGAGGTTATTTCAATGCCGCTTTTCCACCATGCTCCCGGTTGAGGCAGCGGGGGTCCTCCCCCCCCTCCCTGGGTCAGCCCCATTTACAGCTTGGGTCGGCCCCCTATTTTGTAGCCTGAGATCCCAAATTGTAGTGATCTCTGGGAAACTTACTCCCAGTACTATCAACCACTGAGGCATCTGGCCTTTTATAAGAGTTGTATGTTGCATGCATGGATGCAACGAACATGAAATTGAGCGGACTTCGGAGGACGGCGGAAGACAGGAGGGCCTGGCGTGATCTGGTCCATGGGGTCGCGAAGAGTCGGACTCGACTACTGTGCGACTGAACAACAACAACATGTTTTACATGTTTTAACGTGGTTTTAATTGTATTGTATTTACCTTGTTGTATTATATTTACATTGTTGGAACCCGTCCTGAGCCCATTAGGGATACAAATCTAAATTATTATTAACAACAACAACAACAATAATAATAGAAAATAGAGGGCCTTTTCAGTGGCGGCCCCACAGATATGGAACGGACTCCCCAGGGAGGGGCGCCTGGCCTCCTCATTTTCGATCTTCAGAAGGCAGTCGAAGACACTTTTGTTTAGGACCTCATTTGGTTAATTAAATTAGCAGTCCTGAATGGTGTTTTTCTGCTGTGGTTTTTATGTGCTTTAGTTATGTCGTCGCTGCCTTGAGCTTCAGACAGAAGGAAGGCAGCTAATAAATACTTCAGATAAACCACTAAACAAGGAGCTGCTGTTCCTCTTCCCGTCACTTGCGCCCCTGTGCAGGGCTGTCTGCGGTCCCCACGGGTTGTGCCAGCTTTTTCATTGGGTCAGGGCCCTAATTGGGGGGGGGGCTTGAGGAAAACGGCCCTGCCCCTCTGGGTGTGCAGCAAAACCAGCCTCCGCTCTGCATAGCATAGGCCCCTCCCCTGTTTGCTTGGGTGCTAGAGGGGCCGGCTGGCTGGTCGGTGGACCACCGGGGCTCTGGGCCCCCCCCCCCATAGGCAGACCTTGACTTCCTGCCTGCCCCCCGGGTGGGGGGGTCCTTGGCCTGCTTGTTCGGTTGGTTGAGGGGTCCTTTTGATTCCTGCCTGCTTAACCTTCCGGAAACATGTTGACAACAGCTCCTGCCGCCTCTTTCTTCCCGCAGTCCTGAGAAGCAGCCCTTCCGTACCTCCTCCTCCTCGCCTGTGGATTCCTCTTGCCACCAGGAGGAGAAGGAGGAGGAGCTGCTGCTGCTGCTGCTGTTTTGGAAATAAAGAGCCCTCTTTGTGGATTTCCCAGAAAAAAAAACGGAGGAGGGGCATCCTAAGGAAAGCTCAGTCCAGGATCTGGTTGTGAGCAGCTGGAGTTTTTAGTCCGGGACGTTTCTTTCAGTTGGGGGAGGTCTCCTCATGCCCCCCTTGACAGCTTAAACCTGTAGTTGGGAACTGAAGCCTCAGTTTTGCTGGACTGGACTTTCTTGACTTAGTTCTCGTGGCCCTTTCTTACATGCCCAGGGAAATGCTGATCGACACTTTGGGGTCAGGAAGCAATTTTTCTCCAGGTCAGTTTGGCTGGGGATCCTGAGGGTATTTTTGCCATCTTCTGGGCATGGAGCAGGGGGCGCTGTGGGTGTGGGTGTGGGTGGGTGCAGGAGTATTTGTGAATTTCCTGCATTGTGCAGGGGGGGTGGACTAGATGACCCTGGAGTGCCCCCTTCCAATTCTGTGATTCTTTGGCAAGAGTGTAGTGCAGGTTTTCGTGGAATGGTTGTTTTGTTGTTGTTTTCCCTCACTATAAAGTTGCTTGAAGTATCTCTGGCTCCATTTTTCGGAAGGAGTCGAGGATGTTGTTGGAACAGTGGGGTGGAATAGGGGGGGGGGGGGCGCGTTGAGCCCCAGGGGGAAAGCGTAACATGGGAGGGGCTTGGAGAGCTGTGGAGTCTGTGCTGCACTGTCATGGGGGGGGGTTGAGGTTGATGCCTGGCCATCGGTTAGTTTTTGCTTCTGTGCTTCTGTGAAGCCTTTTCCATCCCCTTGCTCTGGGGCGTTTTAATGTATTTCCACTTGTACCTCTATGGGTATCTTCCTGGAGCGGGTGGGTGGTGCTCCATCTCTTCCTGTGTCACTCCACCGTCATTCCTCCAGCCCTGCTCAGTAGAGTTATCAGTGGCAAAAGGGTGTTGGGAGTCACCCCTGACAATCTGTGTTGGCTGAAGGTGGAATCATCTCTCTGTGGTCCCCAGCTCTGTTGTCCACCTGCCAGTCCCCCATCATTTCCCTGTGAATTTCTCAGCTGTCTTACTGGTTTGAAATTTGGTGAGAGGCTGACTGTACATTTGCACACCTCACTGCTGAGTGATCAAACCTTCCCACACAGGAGGGTAGCACCTGAAAGAGGTGCTGGCATCCCTTCCGCAGTACAGCTGAGAGGGTGGCCGAGGTCGGAGGAAGCCCTTGTGGAGAGCACGGGGGGGGGTGTCGCTTGAATGGCACTTCCCCCGGAACTCCCTTGAACTCCACTCTGGAGATGCCACTCTCTCCTCCTTCAGCCCAGATAAGCGTTTCGTGGCACAAGCAGACATCTGGTGGGCCGCAGAAGATTTGGTCTGTGGAGTGCGTTGCTCCTGAGGGCTCAGGCCAGCGAGCTAAGCCCCATCCTGCTGCAGGGAGTGGCGCTGAGTGGTTTGGGGGAGGGCCCAGGGGCTCCCCTGAGAGGAGCCCAGGCCTCAGTGGCCGTCAGGAGAGCATGTGGGACTCTCCTCTTTCCCCTCGTGTCAGCGGGGAGACTCCCGGCCGAGCACAGGTGCCCACGTCCACCACTCCCCAGAAAGTGCAGGGAGCAAATTTATTTAATTAATTCTATTTATAACCCGCCCTCAGCAGTGCAGCAGGGGAGAACATTTCCAATAACAACATTCACACAAGTCAAGTTAAAACCAATTAAAACAACCCGAATAGTCCTGCTAACAGTCTACAGATGGCACAGGAGAAGCGCACAACTTAGTGTCCCTCCCCCCCCCCGGGGAAAGGACACAAACTCCTTGGGCGGTGTTTTGGTGGCAGACCCGCAAGTGGGGCCTGGGGAAGGCTGGGAGGCGTGCCGCCCTCTTTCCCAGCACAGTGCAGCGTGTGTTTGCGTGTGTGGGGCAGGGGAGGGGAGCGGGCCCCTCCCACCCGGCTGCTCCTCCTCCTTCCCGGGGGCCAGGGATTCCCTGGGGGCCCGGGAGGGCTGGGTCTGAGGCCTCCCCGGCCGGATTGTGGATCTTGGCCGGCTGTGAGCAGTGTTCCCTCTAAGCTGAGTCAGTGTGAGCTGGCTCACAGTTTTTTAGCCTCCGGCTCATATCACATGCTCACACCCAGAATGCCAGGAGCTCACAAAGTAGGATTTTTGCTCACAAGACCTGTTGGGTGATAGTGAGATATTGGAAAAAATGGTATTTAGCAGAGATAAGATAGTCCAGCAGAGCCAGAGTAAGATAATTCAGACTGAGAGTCCATGCTTGATTAAAATATAAAGTTTTTACTACATTCTAGCATGGGGAAGGGTAACTGGGATGAAAATAACAACAGAGCTAAATCGGCTACATCCTTACTCAACAAAGACAAAACTAGAAGAGAGAGAGAGAGTATGGCTGCTCTTCTTCTTCTTCAGAACACCAAAAACAAAGACGGGAAGAGAAGCCATAAAATGGTAATACACCTTGACACTTCAGTCCCAATCAAATTCCTAGATCAGGGAGAAAATTCCCGGGCTTCCTACATCTAAAGGACATTGGTTACATGAGAAACATGTGACTTCCTGTGAGTAACATAAACAAACATTTAACCCCAGACATACTGAGTGTTTTCAACTTGTAATACCCAACAAGACCCCACAGCTGAGAGGGAGCGTTGCCGGTGAGGCGTTGTAGGCACTGGGCAGGGGAGGCAGTGGCCCAGGAGCTGCAGAGCACTCAGTTGGGGCAAGGGGCTGGAGCCCTCGGGCGTCCGTCAGCCGCTGTTCCCAGGGGCCAGCACATTGCCCTGGCCGGGGGAGGCTCGCAGCAGCTCTGCCCTCCTGCCAGGGGTGGCCATCTGGCTTGGCTTGGCAGCGGAGCCGGCCCTGCAGTGGAGGAGAGAGCAGGAGGCGGGCAGAGCTTTGGCTAAGCACGAGGAGCTGGAGTTCTCCCCCACCCTGGCCACGGGGTCTCCCCAGGGATGGCCCCGGCATTTTCAGCCTTATGTCTGTAGCCTTGAGGTCTAGAAACTTGCTTGAAGGCAAGAGGATGGGTCAAGCCTGTGGAGGTATTGTGGATGTGCGAAGGGCTCGCATGGAACTGGCCGGGCCATGCGGATCGTGCTGGAGCCCTGAGTGCAGCGCAGGACCCGAGCGTGGGTGGGGGTGGGCTCCCGCTTCCCTCTTGGCTGCAGCAGAGGAATGCGGGGCGAGGCCTGGGGCTCTTCTGCTGGCGGGGGATCTTGCCCCTTCTTTGGGGCCCTGCCTTTTGGTTGCTCTCCGGAAGCCCCAGTGAGAGCGAGGCCTGTGCTTTGCCCCGGCACCTTTGCCTGTGGGTCTGGCTTGCCTGGAGTGTCTGGCCTCCAGGAGACTGAGTCATTCTGCCCGGGAAGCCAAAGGTGCGGCTTTCGTGCGGCCCCCCTACTCCCTGGAACCCAGCACACACCGGGGCGCCTCTTCTGTGGTGTGGCAGCGAAGGAGGACCCCAGTGGCACCACCCCCTATGGCAGTGCTCTCCCTGGGTGGAAGGAGCAGCGGTTGGGGGAGGGGGGAGGAGCACCTGGGCAGGGTGGGAGCAAGGCAACCGGGGAGGGTGCTGAGAGACTGGCAGGGAACTCTCTGCATTGTCTGCGGCCTTTGCAGGCTCGATGGGACGGAGGGCAAGACCGCACATGCAGGCAGCCTGGCTGGGAAATGTGCCCAGTTGGCAAAAGCCAGAGGAACATTGTGTGTGTGTGTGTTTGGGGGGGGGGAGTTACTGCCTCCCCTTCACATGAAGCTGTGTGCAGCTCCTGGGTGCAGAGTGCTGGTTGGGGGGGGGAACACGCCATCAGGGACGTACCTTTGCCCCCTTCAAATATTTGAAAGGCTGTCAGAGGAGGGCAGGGAGCTGTTCTTGTTGGCAGCAGAGGAGAGGAGGACTCGCAAGAATGGATTTAAATTATGGGCGGGAAGATAGCGGCTGATGTGGGGGGGGGTTACCGTAAGAGTAGTTCAGCAGTGGACTTGGCTGCCCAGGGGGTGGTGAGCTCCCCCTCACCGGCAGTCTCCAAGCAGCGGCTGGACAGACACGTGCCAAGGGATGCTCTGGGCTGATCCTGCATCGAGCAGGGAGGGGGGTTGGACTAGATGGCCTCTGTGGACCCTTCCAGCTCTCTGGTTCTGTGGCTCTGTGGACTTTTCTGCTTGTCCTGGAGGGTGGCTGTGGGGAGGGGGGGGTCCCCTGTAGCTGCTTCCGTCCCCTGGGATGCTGCCCGGGCTGCCGTCCAGGGCAGGGCAGAATCCGGCTGTCTTGTGAGGAGGGCCTTGGTGTTTCTGGTGCCGTCAGCAGTGGCCAGAGCCCGCCCGGCTGGCCTTGAGTGACCTGACCATGTGAAGCTTCGGAGGAAGGCTGGAGCTGCGGGACCGGTGCTGAGGCAGGAGCAGGATGCAGGCCGCAGGCCGCAGGCCGCCTGGCTCTCCCCTCCCTCTGCTGGTGCTGAAGATCGTCTCCTCCCGTTGGGGGCCGGCCCCCAGCGGTGTCAGCGGCTTCCAGCTCTGGGCCTCCCTTCTCGCCACCCTGCACGCGAGGCTCCTTGGAACGGCGGGTGGCAGCCATGTTTGCAGGGCATAGCCCGCCTCTGCCCGCTGGGACTTGGGTTGCCCAGTCTCTGGGTGGCTCGCTTTCCACCTGAGCCAGGAGGCCCGGCTTCCCTGCTAGGGTGAGAAGTGGAGCTTTCGGGCACTTCCTGCGATGGGCGGACGCAGCCCCAGCCTGGTCTGTGCAGCAGAAGGGGGTGTTAGCAGTTTGCTCCAGTTGGCATCTTTCCCAGAGTGCTTTGGAAAAGCACCGACCTTTGACACACACACACACACACACACACCAGTGCAAATTCGGCCCAGCACGTGGGAGGCAGAAATTGCTCCCAGACCTTCTGGCTCCAACCCGAGCAAAGGAGCCATGTTCTTGCTCCCTCTCCCTCTCCCTCTCCCTCTCCTCGGGGGCCGCTTCTCTGGTATCTGCTGGGTGGTGGGTGGTGCCTGCTGAGGGCCAGGGCACCCATGCCCCTTTCCCCGGCGGTGGCGTGTCCCGCTGCCCGGAGCCAGGGACCGTCTCCCGGCCTCGCCAGTGGGAAGCCGCCTCCTCCTCTTGGGCCAGACTGGGGCAGTCCAGTGGGGGACCCACGGGAGCGCTGGAGCGGAGCCTGGCTGGGCAGGCTTCTTCGGCCGCCGGTGGTGCCGCTCTGGCCAGGATCTTCCCCCCAAGCGGCAGAGATGTTTTGTTTGGGATGGTGCGTGGCAGGCAACCAAGCTGGCTGAGTCAGGGAGTTGGCTGGAAGTCAGACTGCTTTCTCCCCCTTTGCCTCCTGCCTGGATTCCCCCCCCCCTTTCACTTAGCGACAGTTTCATGTATTCACAACAAAGCCCTGGCTGCCTGGCTCCCCGGAGGAGCCTGGAACGGGTGTGTGAGCTCGCTGGATTCCGCAGGGAGAGTGAGCTGGGGGGGGGGGCGGCCCTGGGGGGGACAGCCCCCCCACCCAGGGACCACTCAGGCCGGCCTCCTTGCTGGCCAACAGCCCTCTCCTGGGAGAGAGGCCCCCTTGACATGAAGGGGCGGGGTGGGGGTGGGGGGGCTGCTTCCGTTTGGAGGCCTGGGGGTCTGTTCACACCATCCGGTGGCGCTGGACTCCCTGCAGCCCCTGCGCAGGCAGGCAGCCAGCGGGAGGTTGACCAGAGCAGGGGTGGAGGCTGCACTGCAGCCTCTTTGGCCAGCGGCTTTCCTTCCGGGTCAAGAGACTTTGACCCTCAGGGAGCCAGCACCCATCCCCGTGGGCAAACCTTGTCGAGTTAGGGAGGTCTTGGCAGGGAAGATGGCAACAGTCCTTTCCCAGTAAGTGGTGCGTGTGTGTGTGTGTGGGGGGGGTGTTGTGACTCTTTCTGGCCGATTTCTGGGCAGGCCTGGTCCGCTGGCCGCCTCCTCCGCCGGTGGTCCTCGTGCCGAAGGGATCCCAAACGTCTCTCTGGCTCTGGCTGCAGAGGGCTGGCATTGCAAACGGGGGGCCTTTCTGAAGCAGGTCCCCCTCCCTCCTGGCTGCCGGCTGGGTCCCCTGGCCCTCTTCTTGGCCCCCACAGAATGCCTGGAGCGGGGTGTGATCTCGGCAGGAGCAGAGTGCGGGGGCATCCCCCCCCCCGCCTCAAAGGTGGCCACATCCTGAGGGTCACCAGAGGCCATCCTGGCGATTCAGACCCGACGCCCACGAGAGAGCTGGTTTGGTTGAGGGGCTTGTGAGAAGGCTGGGCAGCTCTGGAGGGCCCCCCCCCCCCCACCTCCCAGGATCCCAGGAGGAAAAGCGTACTGCCTCGCCCCCCCACCCCCCCGATCACACACCTTTTCTTCAGGGTGGAGGAAACTCCGTGTGGTGCTGCTGCTACGTGGATTGTTTTTACCTTGCAATAACGGGTCTCTAGTAATAAGGAAGTGGTTTTCCAATGAAATCTAAATCTAAGCAACACAAAGGCATCTGGCCCTCCCCCCCCCTCCCGTGTGCACTGAGATGAAGACAGAATTTTATGCAAAAGAGAAAATGGGGGGGGGGAGCACAGCATGGTGTGGATGAGAGAGGTCGCGTGGTGGTGCGGGGATTATAGGGGGCTTCTGGACCCAGAGGCAGGCGCTTTGTGTGTGTGTGGGGGGGGGAGTTGGTTCCTGGAGGTGCCCTTCTGTGTTTCAGCCGGCTCATCCCCTCAGGCTGCCTGCCTGGCTCTGCCATGTCTGTCTTTCCCGGATAGCCACGCGCTGTCTCACAGAGAACCACAGCTCAGTCCGTTCCGGTGCTTGCTTTGGGGCTGTTCTGGGCATTTAGGCCAAACCTGCACAGCTGCCCCCACCTCTGTTTGTCCACACAGGTGGAAAAGCAGCAGGAGGGTGGGCCAAGGGGGAGGGGTCAAGTCCCCCTCTTCTCCAGGCTTCCTCGGGGACTGCTTTTAGTGTCCAAGGGGGAATATGTCCCTGGCCCACCTCTGTAACTGCAGCCCTGGCCTTTGTGAAGGGGCAGAGTGGGGCAGGGCCCACTTCCTTCTGGTGTTCCCAGGAGGCCGGAGACGTCACGGCCACCCCACGTCTCTGCCCGGCAACGTTGCCCCTTTTCAGTCACAAACTGCACAGCAACCGCCTACAGCAGCAAAGCAGAGAGCGTCTCTTGCCGCGCAGGTTGGCGCGCACAGCGCTCTATGCCTGCGTTGCTCTTCAAAGGCTCCACCTAGTTCTGGCGCCTCCCCTTGGTTCTATGAAGCCAGCATGGAGGTGATCGATCGCAACTCTGTAATTCTGAGCTGTCACACTGAAGGGGTGGCAGGCTTACCTGCTGCCCCTCCCCAGGGGTGCACTTCAGGTAGCAAGACCAAACCGGAGTGGAGCGCTTACGGAGACCTTGCTTATTAGCATGTTCAAAATTTTTAAAAGTTTAATCAAAATGAAAACACTATACGTGGTCTGTTCAAGCATCAGGCTAAGCAAGGACACAAAGAAAAGGTGGAAATACACAATCCTCTCACCCTGCAGTCAGTACTTATCCTAAATGGTGTTTAATTAGGACAGGCTAGTGTTTCCTAAAGTTGCAGCAGATAAAAGCCCATCATCCCCTTAGTTCTCAGAGCTGGGACTTCTCCCTGTTGTCCCTCTCCATGTGGGCCTCCCGAGTCAAGATGCCGTAAGAAGAGAGCTTCTTTCCCAGGTCCTGGGGATTTACAATCTCCCCTTGGAGAGTCGCCCACTGCACGGTTCTTCTGATCTTCCTGCCTGGAGAGGAAGAGAAAACTGTCTAGGCTTTTGGCTGTCCATGACTCTGTCCCTTGAGGTGTGACATTCCAGCAAGGTGTGAGATGGCAACCCCTTTGCTCCCCACGCCTGCCATTTGCCCAGCTAAGAGCCTGGGTGCTTGGCACGTGGGGGACAGAGGCCTCATTCCCAGGACCTGTCCTCTCTGCTGGCTACAGGTTTGCAGAGGGGCTCTTTTGACGTGGATAGAGTGCAGCCCAAGGGCCGAATTATTGGGGTGAATCCTAGGGCGGAGAGCGTTTCTCTGCATTCTTTAAGTCAGCGGCCTTGCTGAGGGCCAAAGGGCACTGGACACAGAAGAGGGACAGTCCGGCCTCCCAGCTTTTATATTTCCCCCCCTCCCCCCGCTTTGCCTCTGACCAGCAGCTGACTCTGTGATCAAAGATTGTGAAATATATTGCAAATACAAACCAACATGTTAGTTTTTCTAGTAGCCGGCTAGTGTGCTGACCGTGACAGGAAATGCCACTTTTTGTGTGGGAGCTCCCTCCGTAAGGGACGGCGCTGGGCAGTGCCAGTCCATGGTCTCCTGGCCAGGAAAGGTGTGAGAGAGCTATGGGGCTGCGGCTTCTAATTGGTTTCTCGATGCCACGGTGCTCTGTTTGTTTGGGTCGAACGATGGCTGTTTTAATGCCGTTCTTTTAAAACGTTGTTGCTGATGTTCTGTGCAGTTTGATATTGTTGTCGTGTGTCTCATGAGCCCCCTTCCCGGAATGTCTCTGGGGGGCAGAAATAATGTCCATCCGTGAAATAAACAGTGTCCGGCTTTGTTGAGGAAAGATGCAGATGGGAAATGGGCTTTAAAACCAAACCACCACCACCCCGCTTTTCTCACTGCCTGTTTCCTTTGGATCCAGGTACTAAAGGAGGTTGGGCCCCCCATGTGGGGCAGCCCCCCAGACCCTGGCCTGTTTGAGGAGGTGGCCCTCAGAAGGTCCCCAGACCACGGTTGTGGCAGCAGCTCCCCACCAAATGTCGCGTTTTGAATCCAAGGCCTGCGGCCTGGGTGCAGGTCGCCCTCTGGGGCTTTGGAAGTGGGCAGCTGTCTTTCTTTAGCCCATTGTGGGCAGCGGGCAGCCGTGTGCTGGCTCTCTTCCCTGGCCCTTCAGCAAGGGAGGGTCTGCGCCGCTTGTGACCTGCCAAGTAGAGTCCAGCCCAGCCCAGCCCAGCCGTCCCAGTGTCAGGCTTGGCAGGTGCGCAGCAGTGATGTGAGCAGGAGGTTTGCTGAGCCTCTAAGGAGCTGCTTCATAGGCCAGGATTGTCTTCTCAGACTGGCACTGGCTCTCCACGGCATCGGGGTGAGCTCTTTTGCCTCACCTACTGCCTGGCCCTTCACTGGAGGCAGCAGGGATTGAACCTGGGCAGAGCTGGTTCCAGAATTACGGGGAGCCCGAGCAAAGTGCCCAGGGCTCCTCTCCTCTCCTCTGCCAGCACCAGCCACCACCCCCGTCACACCTCCCTTCCCATCCACTGACCCATGTGCCTGTGCTCGCTTCCTCCACCCCCTCACAAGCCCTCTGGCCACCTGCACCCACAGATGCCTGTGCCACCCATGTGCCCATTCCGTGATGATGCCGGGCAGCGTACAGCTGGGAGCGTGGGTGCTGGAGTGCTTGCAGGGGTGGGCGGGCCGCAGGGGAGGCACGTAGTCAGTGATAGTGGGCACTGCAAGAGGCCCTGGGCCCCGGCAGGGAGCAGGCATGCGGACGCCAGCCCTGAACCTTGGGTCTTCTGCCTGCCAAGCAGATGCTCTGCCTCTGGGCCACAGCCCCTCCCCCAGGAAGGCATCGTGTGCCTTAGCCTGGTGACGGTTGCTCTTGGTGCTGGGCCTTGCTTGTCCATGTGGCTTGCGTGTTTCTGCAGGTCACCTGGTCCCAGCCGGGGCCTGGCGAACGGCAGGGTCAGGCCTCCTCAGGCTCCAGACCCCCCCCCCCCCCTATGCTGTTCCTGGCAATGGAGGAGAGCTCCTCTCCTGGCCGCTCTACCTCGCTGGTGGTTGCTCTGTGGCCTCCTGTGTGCAGAGGCTGCGCCTGCTGCGGCTTGTCTGGGGCAGCTGTGACTTGCTGTTTGCTTTTAGGGGGAGGTAAAATGATGAGCGGCAGGGCATAGACTGGAGAGTGACATCTGTTGCCAATAGAGATGTGAAGCCCCCCCCCCCAAGAAAACTGGAAAAAGTTGGGGGAGGGGTTCCCTGTGGACTATCTGTCAGTTTTCCTACCAGACACAATGGAGATTTGGGGGAGCGCTGTAAACAATTATGTGAAATACTTACTTTTGGAATCAGTGGCACGTCCTTTTAAGACCAAGTTTTACTCACTCAAAAAGTATAGCGCAGTTTCAGTGGCCCAGGAGCCACATGTGGCTCTTCTGAGAGCTCCCACCCAATATGGCACCTGCCCCATGCATCAGAAAAGTGGGCAAGGAGGTCTCGTGATTGGCAGGTGGTTCCCACCTTGAAACAGGTGCTGCTAAGGAGAGCTGCCAGCCTCCTCCCTCAGGTATAGGTCTCAGGACAGGGAGGGAGGTAAACGTGGCTCTTTTGGTTAAGTGCGAAAGAGGCGCTCTGCGAGCCACAGAATGAGTACCACCAATATAGAGTGAAGATTTTTTTATGTAAGACCATCTACAGAAGGGGTGTCGAACTCATTTGTTATGGAGGGCCGGATCTGACATAAATTGGACTTTGTCAGCCGGGCCATGTGTCATAAAAGGTAATGCCAGGTAGCGGAGATATAAACTTTATAAAGGACACAAACACAAATAATTTTTTAAACTTAAAATAAAGACATGCTTGAAACATTAGCACTCTTGCAGTATTTTGCTTATTTAACAGTCTCTGATAACTGACACTTCTTGCTCTGAATTATTGCATCAAAATCTCTGTGCTGCAGCAATCTGGGAGGGGGAGGAGCCTCAGCCCAGTGCAGGGAGCAGAAGCTTGCCTATCTATCTCTCCTGAGCGATTGAGTGAGTCTGGGAAAGCAAGCTATGACGCAGCAGCAGAACTGGAGGAAGAAGCAGGAGACAGCCAGTCCCTTGTGGGCCTGATAGAAGCCCTCCGGGGGCCTGATCCAGCCCCCGGGCTGCATGTTTGACACCCCTGATCTACAGCATTAGACAATGACAAGCAGGTACCCATGAAGACTTCCGGGGGGGCAAAAAAATGGAAGACAGATATAATACCCAGAAAATATGAGATAATTGAAAAAATCCTTGAAATAGCGGAAATGGACAGAGTAAATATGATATTAGCAGGGAAAGATGACAAGACTTTTCAGAAAAGGTGGACTAAAGTAAATAAATGGATGGGGGAAAATGTATAATATATACTCCCAAGAATGTTATGTACAAAATGCAATTTTCTTTTTTGTAATGGAAAATCTATAAATAAACTTTGGAAGAAAAAAAAAGACTTTTGGGGGGGGGAATCTCATTTCCCCGTCTCTCCTTCCCCCCATTACGTCTTTCCCTTCCCTGACAGCTCTCTCTCACTGTTTCTTTTACTTCTTCCTACCACCAACCGACTTACTTTTATCTGCTCACCTCTTGTCAGCTTTCTCTACTCCTCCTCTCCCCGGGAAAAAGTCAGGCTGAGTTGTACAGCGGCTGCAAGCACCAGGCCTGTCCCTGGAAGCCCTTCTCTATCAGGAGACGGGGCAAGGCCACAAACCCCTTCCAGCACTCTTTTGGACCTCGAGACCTCCTCTACTCCCCGCCATGGTTTTGCTTTACATTGACCGAGGCTTGAAGGACTCAACAATATTGTGGTTGCCTAAGAACCTCCAAAATGACCACCAGGGGGTGTTCTTTTCTTAAAGCTACAGGCAGTGTTTCTGTTATTTTGGAGAGTGAATTCCCCGTTTTTTAAGATTTCGCATTTTTCTGCAAACCAGGGACTTTGTTCAGGTTTGTAGAGAAATCCTGCCCTCTGTCCCTAGCTCCATTTTGCAGGTCTGTTAGTTCACAACCTGCGGCCCAGTTCATAATTGGATATATGATAATACCTATTTATACTGTAGACATATGCAGTATATTGTCAAGGATGTGTTTATTGTTTAAATATGACTGATTTTGTTGAAAATTAATGCTTTATAACGTGTATGATGCCCTGACACGGGAGGCCGTGGTTCGCCTGGTCTCATCAGAAGCTCAGCCCGGTCAGCCCAGGTTAGCAGGTGAATGAGACACACACACACACACACCCCAAGGAATTCCGGGGCTGCAAACCACCCCTGAATGTCTCTTGCCTTGGAAACCCCAGGGGGGGCCCACCATCAGTCAGCTGCCACGCGATGGCACTTACCACCACCAGCAGTTTGCATGATAATACTCTATTGAACAGTATTTTCTATATTATAAAGTTTAACACAGTAGGCAGATTAAAAAAAACACACACAGTGGGCTGATGTTCTGCTAGCTCTGTTATATGGCCAGCAGGGGGAGCCAGGTTTGCTTCCCCGCTCCTCCTCCTCCCCCCATGAAGCCTGCTGGGTGACCTTGGGCCAGTCACGGCTCTCTCGGAACTCTCTCAGCCCCACCTGCCTCACAAAGGGGCCTGTGTGTGGGGAGAGGATGCAACAATCAGTTCAGGTTTATTGAGTACAGTAAAGGCAGGTCATCTGTGCATACATTCTGTGTCAGAACCGATTGCAAGCGCGCGAAACGAGGAGTTAAAATTCAGAGGGGTCCCCCTGATGGGACTGAGCCAATCAGGGGATAAGCTAAAGTCCGCCTAAGCTAACGGGTTTGCGTTCCAGCAGCAAGGTACCAAGGTCACCGACCTAGGCTAGCAGATAAGCTGAGACAGGAAGAAACAAAAGTCAAGATTCCATTGCAGCCATAGACTATTCATTAGCTCCCTCCCCCCCCCCCAGTGGCCTAGCTGACATCCTGCCCTCCCCCTCAGACTTCGTAGGGTAAATTTTATGAAAAGCGTGAATGAGTTTAGGAGCATTGGCATGGCATTCATCAACCCATTCACTGTGTGAGGGGCCAAAATCTTTCCATTGTACGAGATACAACACATGACCACGTTTGCGTTTCGAGTCCAATCTCTGGGCAACCTCGTGATGGGGTTCACCATTCACCAGCAGTGGAGGAGGGGCTGGAGGCCGAGGTCTCCACGTGTTTGGCCCCGGGTCCCGCTTGAGTTGGCCGAAATGAAAAATGGGATGCACACCTTTAAGAGATTTAGGCAACTCAAGTTCAACAGTCACCTCATTTATTTGGCGCAGCACTCTAAACGGCCTGACGTATCTCCAGCCCGACTTCCTGCAAGGCCTTTAAGTTCTTGGTAGACAAGTACGCCGCATCTTCAGGCTGTATGCTCCACTCCCTGCGGGGCTCTGCCCTCGTCAGCCTGAGCCTTACAGCCTGCTTTTGCTTTATTCAAAGTCTTTTGGATCTCAGGCCAGTGCTCCCGCAGTCCTTGCCACCAAGTCTGTAGATTCCTTGGGGGAGGGTTAGGAGCCCCCACTGTGGGGAGATGGGGCCCCTCATAGCCATGTAAAGCCTTGAAAGGGGGTAGACCCGTGGAACTATGAACATAATTATTATAGCTGTATTCCACATAAGGCAACAAATCAGCCCAGTTGTCCTATTGATAATTGGTAAAGCATCTAAGAAATTGTTCTATCACCTGATTGACCTCTACGGTCTGGATATCTGTCCCTGGGTGGTAGGCGCTGCTGAGGCCCCGTTCGGTGCCCAATACCTGCATGAGTTCCTTCCAGAAAGTAGCAACGAACTGGGTTCCTCTGTCTGATATTATCTTAGATGGTACCGAATGCAGTTTCACAATGTGATGCATAAACATCTTAGCAAGGGCTTTGGCGGTGGGTAGCTGCTTGAAGGGGATAAAATGTGCCTGCTTGGAGAATCAGTCTTTTGTTGTTCAGTCGCACAGTTGAGTCCGACTCTTCGCGACCCCATGGACCAGATCACGCCAGGCCTTCCGGTCTTCCGCCGTCCTCTGATGTTTGCTCAATTTCATGTTCGTTGCATCAATGACACTGTCTAACCATCTCATCCTTTGCCGTCCCCGTCTTCTTTGACCTTCAGTCTTTCCCAGCATCAGGGTCTTCTCCAGTGAGTGCTCCCTTCTCATTGGGTGGCCAAAGTATTTGAGCTTCAGTTTCACTGTCTGGCCTTCCAGGGAACAGTCAGGGTTGATTTCTTTTAGGATTGACTGATTTGATCTTCTTGCAGTCCAGGGGACTCTCAAGAGTCTTCTCCAGCACCATAGTTCAAAAGAATCTATTCTTCGGCGCTCAGCCTTCCTTATAGTCCAACTCTCGCAGCCATACATGACTACTGGGAATACCATTGCTTTGACCATGCGGACTTTGTTGGCAGGGTGATGTCTCTACTTTTTATCATGCTGTTTAGGTTCGCCATCGCTTTCCTTCCAAGGAGCAGGCGTCTTTTAATTTCATGGCTGCTGTCACAGTCTGCGGTGATCTGGGATCCGAGGAACGTGAAGTCTGTCACTACTTCCACGACTTCCCCTTCTATTTGCCAAGGAGTGATGGGGCCGGATGCCATGATCTTAGTTTTTTTGATGTTGAGCTTCAAGCCCACTTTTGCGCTCTCCTCCTTTATCCTGAGCAAGAGGCTCTTTAGGTCCTCTTCACTTTGTGCCATTAGAGTGGTATCGTCTGCATATCTGAGGTTGTTGATCTTTTCCCCAGCAATCTTAATTCCCGCTTGTGATTCATCCAGGCCAGCATTTCGCATGATGTACTCTGCATATATATTAAATAAGCAAGGTGACAATATACATCCTTGTCGTACTCCTTTTCCTATGCTAAACCAATCAGTTGTTCCATATCCGGTTCTAACTGTTGCTTCTTGGCTCTTATACAGGTTTCTCAAGAGACATGTGAGGTGGTCTGGTACTCCCATCTCTTTAAGTAAGGACCTGCCATAGTTTGTTGTGATCCACACAGTCAAAGGCTTTAGCATAGAATTTTGTATAACTCCCCATTGTGCGCGCTTACAGCCATAGACTATTCATCAGCTTCCCCCCCTCCCTTTCCACCAGCTATGACAGCAGCCTAGCTGACAGAGGATGGGAAAGGCAATTGTAAGCCGCTTTGAGTCTCCTTCGGGTAGAGAAAAGGGGGGTATAAAAACCAACTCTTCTTTCTACACAGAGGTGTCCCAAAGGTGTGAAGGCTGCCCATTTCCCCTTATGCCTGTACAAGAAAAAAGGCTCTGGAGACTTACTTAAAAAAAAAATCACACCTGGGAACTAGTAGATCATGGCAGTGTATCTCTGTAAAGCTATTCAGCGATTTGCAGTTTTGGGCTTTTAAAAAAAACAAAAGGCCCTGTGGAGAAGCAAATGGGGGCAGGAGAGTCCCGAGGCGGGGAAGATGCAGGGGGATTACGGTGTGGACATTGTGATGCTGCTGCCGCTGCCTCTGCGTGGTCCATTGATGGCTCACGGGGGGAATGGGGGCCATCTCTGTGGCTCCCTGCCTGGTGGCTGTTTGCCGCAGTGGCTGAGTGAGGATTCATTTTGGGGGTCCTGTCCGTCTGAATGCCAGTTGCATGCGGCCAGCGGCCGGGTCGCCTTTAGGCTCTGCTCCCTTTGGGGGTCTTCTGGGCCTTCAGCCGCTGCAAGAGACAGGGTGCCAGCCTTGGGGAGGGGGCCTGCAGGCTGTTAGGGCCAGCACTGCTGATGCACCTTCAAAAAGCTGACTAGAATCCAGAGGGTCTGATTTTAGCTGCCTGGGCAGCTTCTGCTTCCTCCCTGTAAGCCGGGCTTTGGAACTGGGAACGGCGCGGAGCCCTGTGCCGGTCAGAGCTCTCTGAGCCTGGGGGTGTCTGGTCTGGGAAGGGCCAAAGCTCTTTGGGGGCACTGAAGGGAGGCCGCTGCCCCAGTTCCTCAGTCAGTGCCTCTTTCTGGTATAATAATCTAGGCTTCCCCAGTAGACGTTCTTGGTGCATTTGGACTGGGCACCAGCGTCTGTCACCTTGCAGGGCTCTGTCCCCAAGGTGTAGGAGACAGGGCGGTCCAGAGCTTGGGTGGTGGTGCGTTTCCTCCGGTTTCTTCATCTCCATTTCTCCAGGATCACCCCACTTTGGAGCAGCTCGTGCAAAGACCGGGCTTTGGACCAGGGAACAGCGTAGGTCACCTTGTACGGCAGACTCCTTGAAACAGGGGGGCGTGTAGTTTGTGTTGCTCGAGAGGTTCTTTTGGGGGTGCAGAGCGGGTAGAGGTATCACCAGTTGTTTTGGCTGGATTTGAAACTGGGAACCAACTCCGGCCTGGTCTCCGAGCGGCCCCCGGTGCCTCTGTCAGCTCCTCCGCCTGCAGAGCTTTCCCCGGGCCCAAGTTCTCCCTCTGCAAAGCAGGAGAGAAGAGGGAAGCCGCCCATTAATCTCCAGGAACGTGCTTGGAGTGTGCAGCAGCCCAGACAAATGGCCAGGCTGTCTGGGCTGGCAGTGACATCTGCAGCAGCAGCCCAGGGAGTGGTGGAGGGCTCGCTCTGTGAGGAGGAGGAGGAGGCAGGGTCCGGCCAAGGTGGTCCTGGGGTCAGTCTTGATGTGTTCTGTGCCTTTTGGAGCAGACAGGGCTTAGAGTCCCGTCCCCCTGCGCATGCATGCATAATAAAAAACCCAAAGCAGTTAAAAGAGCAAGGCTACCCAGGCTCTCTAAAGACAATGCCCCCCCCCCCCCCCCCCCCCAAAAGAAGGGCTGCCGGGGTCCTGTCCTGGCACTGCCCTGGGGACAAGAGGGACTGAGCTGGCAGGCTGGTTGCAGGAAACGGCCAGGGCAGCGGTGAGTTTCCCAGAGGGGGCAGCTCTGCCCAGCTGGGCTGCGGAAAGGCCCTGGGCCGCCTGGTGTCCTGCACAGGGCAGGCAGGGCTCCAGGGCTCCAGGAGGGCTGGGAAAAGGGGGCTCGGGCTGTGGGGGGCGTGGCAGGGACGTGGGTTGCAGGTGCCTCGTGGTGTGGATGGCACAGGCCGTGGGGCTCCCTCCCTCCTCCTTGACCCCCCGGGGTGTGCGGCCGAGGCAGACTTTGCTGCAGGTAGCCCATCGTTTCGCGCCCCCCCCCCCCGCAGGCGGGCCCGGGTGAGGCAGCAGCATGGAAACAAATCTCTCCTGGTGTGGAGCGAGGGGTATAAATATCCCGGGAGTGATGTGATCTTTCCAGCTGCTATTAATAGGCCCCCAGAGACTCGGCCAGCCCCGTCGCAGCTGACACTTAAAGGGACAGTGACACACACACACACCCCGCATCCCGCATCCCGCTGCTGGGTGAAGCCCCACCTTCGAGGAGTGGGCCAGGACTGGCAGCTACAGGCCAGCCCGGCCAGGCAGGGGGGGCGGGGGCATGGGCTCAGCAGTCACAGCCCCCCACCCCACCCCCGCTTGGTTGCGTACTTCCCAGGCCTGCCGGTGTCGGGGTGCTGTGTCCTCCTGAGGGGGGGGCTCTGGACTGCTGGGCTAGCGGCAGGCGGGCCTTCTCCCTCCCCTCCCCCCCCACCCCGGCCCAGCTCTGGGGCAGCCTCTGTGCTTTGCCATCAGGCGCGGCTGGGCTGGGCCGTTCAGGCCTCCCTCCGACGCGGAGCCCCTCTTATCCCAAAGAAAGGGTGGCCGCCCTAGAGGCTCCAGCCTGTGGGCCGTGAAATGGCCCTGGCAAACTGGACAGCCAGCTCCCAGCCCCCACGGCCGGGGGGGGGGAGCCCCCGCTCTGCTTGAGGGAGGGGCTGCTGGGGAGCTGGGGCTCCTGGGTCCGGCTGGCCGGCTGGGGGGGGAGGAACCGGGGCTTCCTGTTTGTGGGCCGGGCCAGGCTGTGCCGTGTCCCCGTACAGTGACCCCAGGCGACCTCGGCCAAGGCTCAGGGGCCCTTCCCAGGCCAGCTCTCCTTCCCCAGGGCAGCCCCTGCCATGCCTGGAGGGGGGGGCTCCTCCTCCGCCTCCTCCTCCGCCTCCTCTTCCATGGGAGGGGGTGGGCAGAGCTGTGCCAGGGCCAAGGCAGTCGGGCACACAAAGCTGAGGGGCACAGAAAAAGTATGTGATGATGATAACGAACGTTGTGTTCTCGTCACTCTTGTTCTCTGATGGATTTACCTTTTTACCAAAGTGACTGCTCTGAAAGAACAGGGGGCGCATTTGATATTCCTGCCCCCAGTGCGGAATCAGCTAGCTATGGCCCCCGGGGCGGGGGCGGCAGTTTTGCCAAAGGCTGGCCAGGGCCACAGGGCTGTTTTGGAAGGGCCTCTTTGGCCAATGCCATTTATTTATTTGGAACCTTTGTATTTTCCCTTTCTGGCCCCAGGAGTTCTGATGTGAACGTGTTTTTAATGTCTACATAGTTGGGAAGCGCTTCCCATACTTTCCTCTCTCCTCCCCCCCCCCTTCCTGTAGGGCGGCGGTTGGCATTTCGCAGCAGTGGGGCAGTCCAGCGTGGTGGGCACTGCCCCGTCCCTGTTGGCGCTCTGCCTGCCTGCCTGCACTTGTGCCCTCCCCTTCCTCCCTGAGCCCCAGGGGGTGTGCGTGGTTCCCCCCCCTTCCGCTACCGCATCCCTACGACAGCCTTGCAAGGTGGCTGGCCCCAGGTCGCCAAAGGTGCTCAGGGCAAAGGAGGGCTTAGAGACCCTGACCCGACCCGCCCCCCTCTAGTCCTCACCCAGCACTTGGGCATTGTTGGTGCGGGAGGGCCCCCTCCTCGGCCTCGTGGTCTCCTGGGCAGGGCAGCCGAGTGGGCCGAGCTCTGGGGCTGTGGCTAAGATCTCCCCACTCCCACCCCCATGGGAGTGGGGGCACGCCTCTTGGGTTGTACGGGAGTGCGCCCAAAGCCCCGTTCCAGGCCCTTTCAAAACATCCACCTCCACCGAATAGACCTGGGTCTGGAGGGACATAGACCTGGGTCTGGAGGGACGGGGCAGCTGGATTGCGTGGCCCCGCTGAGCCCCTCCCTCAGCTGTGCTGCACCCGGACATTGTCCAGCCACCCTGCTCTCTGGAGTGCTGCGTGGACACCTCCGTGTGCACCAGTCTCTGCTGCCACAGCTAGGCCCACCTGCCGTGCTGTGTCTTGTTCTGAGAGCCAGTTTGGTGTCGTGGTGAAGTGCGCGGACTCTAATCTGGGACAGCCAGGTTTGATTTCCCACTCCTCCACTTGCACCTGGCCAGATGACCTTGGGCAAGCCATCGTTCTCTCAGAGCTGTTCTTGAAAAAGAGCAGTTTCTGTCAAGAGGTCTCTCAGCCCCACCTCCCTCACAGGGTGTCTGTTGTAGGGAGGGGAAGGGAAAGGAGATTGTCAGCCGCTCTGAGACACCTTTGGGTAGTCTCTTCTTCTTCTTCTGTGCTGATCTCCATCTTAGCTTGGCTGCAGCCTTCCAAGTGATCCAGAAACTTTGGGAAGGGGCTCCAGATGCTCCCCCAAGTAGCCAGTATGGTGTAGTGGTTAAGTGCACGGACTCTAATCTGGGAGAACCAGGTTTGATTCCCCACTCCTCCACTTGCACCTGGCTGGGTGGCCTTGGGCAACCCGTAGCTCTGGCACAGCTGTTCTCTCAGGAGCAGTCCTCAAGAGAGCTCTCTCAGCCCCACCTACCTCACGGGGTGTGTCTGTTGTGGGGAGGGGAAGGGATGGGAGTTTGTAAGCCGCTCTGAGACTCCTTTGGGTAGTGAAGGGCGGAGGATAAATCCAATCTCTTCTTCCTCTTCCTCCTCTTCCTCCTCCGCCTCCTCCTACTACTACTAGAAGGGATTCTCTTTCCTCCCAGCAAGAACTTCCTGATCGTTAGAGCCGTTCCTCAGTGGAACAGGCTTCCTGGGGAGGTGGTGGGCTCTCCTTCTTTGGAGGTTTTCAAGCAGACGCCAGATGGCCATCTGACAGCAATGCGGATCCTGTGAACTCAGGCAGATCATGAGAAAGGAGGGCAGGAAGGGTTGCCTCAGTGCTTGGTTCTTGTGGCCCTTTCTTCTTCTTCTTTTTTTAAGTATATTTTATCGAAACTTTTTTATTTTCTTTTTTTAACAGAATAAACAGTGTAAGTAATTGCAAATTTGTCAATAGTAAAAGCATCATCAGAATAATACGCAGGAAAACAGTATTCAACATTAAAGGAAATAATATGCTGTAAAGAACCCATGCTCAGTAGCCATTTCCACTCCTTAAAAGTCTGACTAATAATGATGAGGGTCTATAGCCATTCCATGTAGTGAGGATTTTGAGGGATTACATCGTGTGCTACCATGTACTGAAGGAAGGAGAACCATGTTTTGACAAAGTTAGATTTTGTATTTGAGGCCATGTGTTTTCTGTCATTGAAAGTTTCAGCAATCCTGTCCATTACGAAGTGTTCCCAGCATTTATTTCTCCACATTCTAATATCTGGTGGGTCTGGGGATTTCCAAGCAGCCACCACAGTTAGCCTTGCAGAGGCTAGTAGAGTGGAAGTGAGAGTCGAGATGTTCATATTCTGGGAGTCTCTGTCCACTAGCTGCAATAATATTACTGCAGGATTCTAGAGGAAGCTTTTGGGATGTGATTGCTGCGATCTCTTCTATCACTTGTCTCCAGAAAGATTGTACTGCCGGGCATTCCCACCAACAGTGGAAAAAATCACTTACATTCCCGCACCATTTCCAACAGAGATGGTTATAGTCTGGGTGCATATGTCGCAGTCTTACAGGGGAGAGGTACCACCGTGTTTGGAGTTTGAAAAACTGTAGCCGTATGGAAAAGATTCTGGATTTGCAAGCGTGTGAGCTCCAGATTTGATACCATTGTTGGGTGGATAGCTCTTTGTGAAGGTCTTTGTGCCAGGCTGTCTTATTAGACATAAATTTGTCTTTTTCCTCTTCCAGCAAAGATTTGTAGACCTGTGAAGGAATACCTTTTGTTTGAACAGCAGATTTGTCGAGAATACGCTCGAATATTGTCTTGAGTCTTGAGAATGTTCCTTGATCAGCTGTTCATGGCCCAGGGAAATGCTGGCCGCCACTTTGGGGTTAGGGAGCAGTCCTGGAGGTTTTTTGTCATCTTCTGGGCGTGGAACAGGGGTCACTGGGGGTGTGGTGGGGGAGGTAGTTGTGAATTTCCTGCATTGTGCAGGGGATTGGACTAGATGACCCTGGAGGTCCCTTCCAACTCTATGATTCTGTATGCTGTGGCTTTAGCTTGACGGGGGGGGACCACGCAACCTGCCCCCGGTGCTTCTGGATTGAGGCCGTCACCCTGGCTGACCCCTGTGTTTCTTTTCTCTCCCCTGTGGCAGGCAGACATCGCAGAGACTTGGAGCTTCCTCCGGCCTTAGCCAATCAAATGCACCCGGACAGTAAGCTGACCAATCATGGCAAGACAGGGAGCAGCAGCGCCCAGCCCCAGCCCCACAATGTGAGCCAAGGCCCCGCCTGCCACCTGGGCGCGAAGGGCGTGGGGGCCGGGAACCATGGTGGCAAAGTGGGGCAGCCCCCTCCCGGCAACTCTGGACTGAAGCCCACCCCGGCTCCCCTCCCCGTCTTTGGGGCCTTGAAAGGCAAAGTGAAGCGGGAGCGGAGCGTTTCCGTGGACTCGGGAGAGCGGCGAGAAGTCCGTGCGGCCTCCCTGGACAAGGAGCTGAAAGGTGAGGGAGCCCACGGGGTGGGGGCGGGGGGGCGGCCCAGCCGGCCAGCCAGGGTGTGGAGCGGCGTTGACCCCCGGGGGAGGGTGTCTTACCGGGCGAGGGGCTTCAGGCTGTTCTCTCCCTCTTCGCAGGAGAAGTGGCTCCTCGGAGCAAGCGGCGCTGTGTGCTGGAGAGGAAGCAGCCCTACAGCGGGGACGAGTGGTGCTCCGGCCCCGACAGCGAGGAGGACGAGAAGGCGCTCGGTGGCAGCTCCCACAGTGAGTCCAGCTTGGCCCCTGCCTCGTGGGGCCCCCGGGGGTCTCGGGGCATTGCAGGGGTTACTTGGGAACTCAAGCCACGCCTTCCCCTCCCCCCCCTCCCCCCAGAAGTGGCAAGATGGACGTCCCGGGGGCTGTGTCACCCCCGGGTCCGGAGCAGTGTTCCCTCTAAGCTGAGTTAGTGTGAGCCAGCTCACAGTTTTCTAGCCTCCGGCTCACACATTTTCACCTTGGCTCAGGAAGGATGGGGCTCCGGAGCAAACTAATTGATGCAGCAGTGAAATCACCCGCTCACAACTTTAATGCCAGTAGCTCACAAAGTAGAAGTTTTGCTCACAGGACTCCACAGCTTAGAGGGAGCATTGGTCCAGAGTCCCCAGCCTCTGAGAGCGTCCCTGTGCTGCCCCCAAGTTCCCTGGGTCTGTTTGTGGGTTTGCAGAGCAAGAGGGGCGAGGAGAAGTCCAGGCGAGGAAGAGCTGGGGGGGGGGCAGCCTGTGGGCAGTGTTCTCTCTAAGCTGAGTTAGTGTGAGTTAGCTCACAGTTTCTTAGCCTCCGGCTCACACATTTTTGTCTTAGCTCAGGGAGGAGGGCTCCAGAGCAAACTAATTTATGCAGCAGCCAAATCACCCGCTCACAACTTTAATGCCAGCGGCTCACAAAGTAGAATTTTTGCTCACAGGACTCCACAGCTTAGAGGGAGCCTTGCCTGTGGGTCTCCGCCTCCTCCCTCTTTGCACAGAATAGTGGAGTTGTGCCCCCCCCCCTCGGGAGCCTTACAGTATTGCCTTGAAGGCACTCCAAACAGGGTGGGTCCGGTTAGAAACAAATTGCAGCCACTCGGCCACAAAACCAGGAGCCGTGGATTCCACCCCTGAGAGGCAAGGAGATGGGTTTCATGTGCCGGCTCCAAGTGGTCTGTGTAGGTGCCGGGTGACCTGGCGTGGCTGTGAGGAGGGGTGGTCCATGGCTGGAGTGGCGGCACTGAGAACGCCCCCCTCCCTCCCTCCACCGGGAGGGGGGTGCTTGGAGAAGGGCTGGGACCCAGAGACCCCCACGCCTCCGGCAACAGCACTCAGTGTGTGTGTGTGTGTGTGTGCGCGCGCACTTTGGATGGAGGCAAGAGGAGGGTGCGCCTTCCCACTGTCCCTTTTCCTTCCGGGTTGATGCTCACCAGCCCCTCTTGACTGCTGGCCGAAAGCAAGTCCTCCAGCACTCTGGGGGGCAGTTTTAAAGTGGCTTTTTTCTGTGGCAAATGCGCAGCCTCTGAGGGAGGGTATCCTGTCCTGATTTTACATCCCCCCCCCCCAGCCCACCCCAAGTAGACTTGCTCTTCTCCCTCCGCCCCTCACGGCCACCGTCTTCCACTTCCTGGGAATTGCCCCCTCTCTCCTAACGGGAGCCAGACTCCCCAGAGACTCCCCCGGGCGGGGGGGGGGTTGGCGGCGGCGACGGGCAGGCTGTGTAGCTGGCAACCGCACTGAACTCCATTGCTCACGGGTGGGGGGGGCATCTCCCCATGTTGTTGCACAAGTCTGAGCAGGAAATGCCATCTTAGGACATAGCGGTTGCTGAAAGGATTGGTGGGCGGGGGGCGGGACCCGAAGTGTCCCAAACTGGGGTGGGAAGTCTGTGCCCACCCCCCATCCTAGCCAGTCACACTTGGAGGGTTCCCGTTGTGTGCTGCCACCTGCTGGACACTGTGCAGGAAGCCAAGCGCTGGAAGGGAGACCCGGTGGTGACAGGGCAGCCGTGGTGGTGGTGGTGGTGGTGGTGGGGCTACGATGGCCTGCCCCCAGGGGCTGGCTGTGTGGGAGCGTCTCGCTCGCCCCGTCCCTCTGACCTCCTCCTCGCCTCACAGATTGTAATGTGGCAGAGTCGGCGATGACTGCGGCCTCGCAGCTGGGCACAGGACCCAATGCGCTGCCCGCCCTGAGTGAGAGCAATGCGTCCGGCACCCCCCACAGTGCGGCGCCTGGCCTGCGGTCCGAGGCTGGGAGTGGCGGAGGGAAGCAGCCGCTGCAGGTCGTCTACGTCTTCACCACGCACCTGGCCAATACGTGAGTGCCCTGGGGGCTCGGGCTGGGCGCTCCGCAGCTGACCTCTGCTGGGTCTGGCGCCGGGGTCTCTCTTCTGCCAAGGGGGGGTCTTTCCCCTAGGACCGCCCCCCACTCCCCTCCCTCTCCCGTTGATCCATCCCAGGGCTCAGCTGGGAGCCGGGGTGCCTTCCTGGCTGGCTGGCTGTCCTGAGGCACACCTGCCCTTGGCCCTTCCCTTCCCGGGAGGAGGAGATGTGGCCCGTCCCCCGCCCCCCACAGAGCCTCGAGGTCTCGCCAGCAGCTTCCCTGACGGCTGCCGCTATCCTTGCAGGGCTGCGGAGGCGGTGCTCCAGGGCCGCGCAGACTCCATCCTCGGCTACCACCAGCAGCACGTGCCCCGGGCCAAGTTGGACCAGGTAGGAGGCGGGTGAGGGGGCGGCGTGGGGGGGGGCTCTTGCGTTGAACTGCAGAATCCTTGCCTCGTTTCTACCCCCCCCTTCCTCCACATGGGGGAGTCCACGTGGCTTCCGTCGTCCTCCTCTCTTCCATTATGCCGTCACAACAGCCCTGGGAGGGAGGGAGGGAGGGGGGTGAGGGTGGCTGGCTGGCCCAAGGCCGAGTGGGGAGTTGAACCCGGGCCTCCCAGACCCTGGTCGGGCACTCTGCCCGGTGCGGTGCCGGCTCCCTGGGTGGCTGCGGCGAGAGGGCTGCAGATCCAGGGGCTGAGCGGAGGGGGGGAACTGTGACGGGAGCCTCCCCTTTCTTTCCTCGCAGGTCCCTGCCTCCAAGCTGCCTGCAGTCCCTGAGCCGCTGCCCATGAGCCCGTCTCCCGCCAGCACCCCGCAGTCTCAGACCGCCATGCCGCCAAGTAGCCAGGGCCAGCCTCCGCCTCATGTGCCCCCGCCGGCCCCGCCACCGGCTTCTGCCCCACTGGGCCTTGGCCAAGGACCATTGCCTCCTGCGAGCACCCTGCCACCCGAGGGAGCCGCCGATGATGCCCGGAGGGACCTCACGCCCAACTCGGTGGGCAACGGTGGTGGCGGCGGCGGCACCGCCCCCAGCGGCACCTGTCCCAACACCCCCCCGGCCCCTGGCTCCCTGCCGGGGAGTGCTGCAGACAGCCTGCTCGGGGAAGGAGCTACCCCCGGGGGGGCCCCCTCTGCTGGGAACGGCCCCCGCCACCCACTGAGCACGGAAGGCCTCTCCAAGGAGCAGCTGGAGCACCGGGAACGCTCGCTGCAGACTCTGCGGGACATCGAACGGCTGCTCCTGCGCAGCAGTGGCGAGGCAGAGCCCTTCCTCAAGGGGGCTCCAGGCTCGAGCGAAGGCGGCCTCCTGCCTCCCCAGGCCCCTCCCCCCCAGCCGCCAGCCCCTCCCCCTGGCGCCGGCATGAAGAAATACGAAGAGCCTCTGCAGTCCATGATCTCCCAGACCCAGAGCCTGGGAGGGCCGGGCTTGGAGCAGGAGGGGGCCGTGCCCCCTGGGGTCGACATGGGCCAGCAGATGAACATGATGATGCAGCGGCTGGGCCAGGACAGCCTCACCCCCGAGCAGGTGGCGTGGCGCAAGCTGCAGGAGGAGTACTACGAGGAGAAGCGGCGCAAGGAGGAGCAGGTCGGCATGCACGGAGGCCGGCCCCTGCCGGAGATGCTCCTCCCGCCGCAGCCCATGAGTGGCATGGTGCTGCGGGGGCCTCCGCCACCCTACCACAGCAAGCCCGGGGAGCAGTGGCTGCTGCGGAGCCTGCCCGGGGAGCCCCTACAGGAGCCACTGCAGATGCGCCCCCCCTTTGCGGGGCCGCGTTTCCCAGGCAGCCAGATGCAGAGGGGCTTTGGGGGGATGCAGAACATGCCTCCCCTTGAGGCCCTGGGCCCCCTGAGCACCATGCAGCGCCCGGCGAGGCCCGGCATCACCTGGAGCGAGGAGATGCCCATGGGGGGCCCAGGGAACTTTGCCCCCGCCAACCTGCCTTACCCGCCGGGGCAGGGGGAGGCTGAGCGCTTCTTGACGCCCCGGGCGCGGGAGGAGATACTGCGGCAGCAGCTGCTGGAGAAGCGGCAGAGCGGGATGCAGCGGCCGCTCGGCGCGGAGATGGAGCGCATCATGCAGGCCCATCGGCAGGTGGAGCCCGCCCTCTTTGCCAGCGAGGCGCTGGGCCTGGAGTTTGGGGGTGCGCGGGCGGTGCTGAGCCCCCCGCTGCGGGACATGGAACCCTCCTTGGGCCCTGGGAACCTCAACATGAACATGAACGTCAACATGAACATGAACTTGAATGTGCAGATGGCCCCGCAGCAGCAGCAGCAGCAGCAGATGTTGCTGTCCCAGAAGCTGCGTGGCCCGGAGCTGGTGCCCTCAGAGGACGTGGCCCGGGCTCGGGCCCCCAGTGGCAACGGAGCCATGCTGGGGGGCCCCCACAAGATGCTGATGGGTTCGCCCTTCCCCGGCCCAGGGCAGCCGGGCTTCTCTTCGGGCGGGCAGGGCCCGTACCCGGCCATGTCGCAGGAGATGGGGAGCGCGCAGGAGATGTTTGGGCCCGCGGGCAGCACCACCCGGCTCAGCCACATTCCCCTGCCCCCGACCACCCACGCCCCCTCCACAAACATGCCCCAAGCCCCTGCCCGAGGCCTCTGCCGGCGCCCGTCTGACCTGGCCCTCAACATGGGGCCGATGAACTCTCCCGGCGTGGGTCGCCTGAAGTCCCCCACACTCAGCCAGGTGCACTCGCCTCTGGGCACCTCCCCTTCGGCAAACCTGAAGTCCCCCCAGACGCCCTCGTCGGCCATGGTCAACCTGCCAGCCGCCAGCGCCCCCGGCGGGCCTCTCGGGTCCCCTCAGGTGCTCAGCTCCGTGCTCAGTGCCCGCTCCCCGGCCAGCTCGCCCGGCCACCTCAAGTCGCCATCCATGGCCGCGTCCTCACCAGGCTGGGCGCCGTCACCCAAGAATGCCCTCTCCAGCCCGGCCATGGGCCAGAGCAAGCCAGCCATCGGAATGAGCAACTCTGCACCCCTGGGCAACATCGAGCAAGGTAAGGGGCGTCTGCCTGCTCCCCCGTCTACCGGTGCCAGGGGAGGGGCAGGCAAGAGGGGAACGGGGACTCCCAAACAGGAATCCGTGTTGAGATAGAAACACGAGTTGTGCTTCTCTGGCCAGCTGGCCAGCCATCTGTTTGAAACCCTCAGAATGCAGTTTGACAGCGGTCGTGATCCAAGAGAAAGCGGTTAAGTAAGCAGTGAACAGCAAAACTGTTTCTCCCTTGGTAGACAGGAGGAGATCGTATTTGGTTGGGAATCAGTTTGTCTTAATGAGCCAGCCTTGAAGAGAAGAGTCTTCGGCTAAATACGAGGAAGAACTTCCTGACAGTTGGAGTGGTTCCTCAGTGGAACGGGCTTCCTCGGGAGGGGGTGGGCTCTCCTTCTTGGGAGGTTTCCAAACAGAGGCCAGGTGGCCACCTGACAGCCATGCGGATCCTCTGAACTCAGGCAGATCACGAGAGGGAGGGCAGGACGGGTTGCCCAGTGCTTCGTTCTCGTGGCCCTGTCTTACCCACCCAGGGGTGTAAGAATGTACTTCTTCGCCCAAAGAGTGATGAACACATGGAATTCACACTGCCACAGGAGACAGTGGCAGCTACAAGCACGGACGGCTTCAAAAGGGAATTAGATAAGCATATGGAGCAGAGGTCCATTGGTGGCTCTTAGCCACAAGGTATAGATAGGGGCTCTTGGTCTGGGGCCAGGGATGCTCTGTCTTCTTGGTGCTTGGGGGGGGGCAACGGAGGGCTTCTAGTGTCCTGGACCTCCTGATGGCCTCTGGTAGTTTTGGCCACTGTGTGACACAGAGTGTTGGACTGGATGGGCCATCGGCCTGATCCAACATTGGCGTCTCTTATGTTCTTATGTTCTTAAATGCTGATTGCCACTTTGGGGTCAGGAAGCAATTTTTTTCCAGGCCAGTTTTCTCATCTTCTGGGTGTGGACCAGGAGTCACTGGGGGGGGGGGGGTCGGGGGGGGTATCTGTGAATTTCCTGCATTATGCAGGGAGTTGGACTAGATGACCCTGGAGGTCCCTTCCAACTCTATGATTCTATGAAAATGCCTGACGCACCAGCTGAGGGACTGTGACGTTGGTCCTTCTGTCCTGGGTCCTAATTGGTGCACTTGCCTAGCTGTGTCTGGGGGGGGGGGGGGGGGGGGTCTCCTCTGAGCTGCATGCACACACACCCCTTTCTGGAGGGACTCAGGCCAGCAGACCCCGCCGTGAAGGGACGCTGCCACTCAGCTGCTCGCTGTGTTTGCCGTTGCAGGTTCCCTGCCCCCCGGGCCTCGGAGCAGCTCCTCTGCGCCCCCCGGCAACCCCAACCTGCCTTTTCCTTCCTCTCCAGATCCGCCCCCGTCCCAGAACCCCCTGTCCCTCATGATGAGCCAGATGTCCAAGTACGCCCTGCCCAGCTCCACCCCCCTCTACCACAACGCCATCAAGACGATCGCCACCTCCGATGATGAGCTGCTGCCGGACCGGCCGATGCTTCCGCCGGGGGCCATGGCGGGTAGGTCCCGAGGCCAGGGGGGGGGAGCCGGCAGGATTCTGCAGGGCTGCCGCAGGGCCTCGTCAGAACTCCCTCTCTGCCCCGGGCAACAGTACCGAGCCTTCCCCGTGAGCGGCTGGGGCCCCTCTGTGTCCGGGGCCCAGTGGTGCCCTTGGAGGGCCTGGCGGCTCCCCCTGCTTTCTCCTCTTTGACCAGGGCAGAGCGCACCTCTCCACCCGGAAGGTCCCCCAGGGGCTGGGGGAGGGTAATCCCGTTCCAAGACGGCCTGGCCCCCATGGCAGGAGGGGGGTGCGTCAGAGGCGGAGGGCCGAGTAGAACGAGGCCCTTGCTCCAAACCTCTCGGCCGGTGGTGCCAGTTGCGGGGGGGGGGGCATTGCGGCTGTGTGGTTTTATCTCCGAGGAGCCCTCCTCTGCTGCAGGTGACCTGACGGCTCTCTTTCCCCCCCCAGCAGGCGTAGGAAGCGGCCAGTCCGGCCAGCTGCACATGAACTCGGTGGGGGTGCCGCCGGCTCCGAGCCCCCTGGCCCTCAGCCTCCCTGGACAGCAGCCACTCTCCCACGAGCCTCCGGCACCCAACATGTCCTCCCCGAGCCCACTGGGCTCCAACCTGCCCATGCACAGCGGCGCCCCGACCCCCATGATGCTGCCCCCTGGGGCCCAGGACTCGCTTGGCCAGCCCTGCGGCCCCCCCGGCCAGCTGGTCTTCCCGGCTCGCCTCCAGCAGCCTCCCGCCAACGGGGGCAGCCTGCCCGGGGCCGGGGGGCCGAGCATGCCGCAGCAGCAGCACTACGCGCCTGGCCTGGGGCTGCCCCCCGAGGAGCTGCCCCCGCCACAGCCCGGCCCGATGGTCCCGCCACAGCGTATGGGTGGGAGGATGCCGGAGCCGTACCCCCCCGTGCTCCCCGGCGTGGCCTCAGTGCTGAACGACCCGGAGCTGAGCGACGTGATCCGCCCCACGCCCACCGGCATCCCCGAGTTCGACCTCTCGCGCATCATCCCATCCGAGAAGCCCAGCAGCACGCTGCAGTACTTCCCGAAGGGCGACGGGCAGCCCCCCCCCAAGGCCCAGCCCCCCTCCAATCTCCACCTGATGAACCTGCAGAACATGATGGTGGAGCAGGGGCCCCCCGCCCGGCCCGGCCCCCAGGGCATGATGCCGCGCTCCATGGCCCTGTGCCACCCCGGACAGGTGCCCGTGCTGGGCAGGACAGGCCTGGCGCCCCAGCAAGCCATGATGGGCAACAGCATGCACCAGGGCATGATGCTGCCCCAGCAGAACCTGATGGCCCAGCAGAACTTCTTGCTGATGCAGGCCAAGCAGCGCAGCATGTCGGTGTCGGGCGAGATGTATGCCCCGCCAGGCCACCTGCTCTCGCCGCAGGGCTCCCTCATGGGCCCTCCCCCCCAGCAGAGCCTCATGGTCTCCCACCCCATGCGCCAGCGCAGCGTCTCCCTGGACAGCCAGATGAGCTACGGGGGCCCGGGGGCCGGCAGCATGGCCAACCTGCCCTTCTGAGGACGCCGGCGGGAGCGGAGGCCCGGCCCCTTTTGGCCACGGAGATCGATCGGATTGGATCTTTCCCGAGTGTGAATTCTTCCTTCCTTCCTGCTTTTTGTGAAGAGAGGCAACCAAGATGTGCAAGAGGGACTGGGAAAGCTGTAAATAGGTGGGAGGGGGGGAAGCGACGACAAAGTTTTGCTGGTTTGAAATTGTTGTATTTCTGTGTTTTAATAGAAGCCTCAAAAACCTGTTTGGAATGAAACAAAAAAATCCCACTGACCCAAAGCCGGCTCATCGTGGACTCACCAGGCAGGCCTTGCCCCACCCCCACCCCCCATCTGGCCGAGGCTGCGGGTGACTTCTTCTCTTCCCCCACCCCCAGCTTGGGGCTGCTTCGCCCTGCTGCAGAACAGGTCTGTTGGGCTGCATCTGCGGACCAGGCGCCCCTTGCCCCTCAAGGCCCGGGGGGGGGGAGGCAGACTGTGCTTGCGCCCCCTCAGGCCGTGGGGCTGTCTGCGGACCAGGGCCTTGGGACTTGCTGTGCAGTGGAATAAACCCCACCCTGCCCCATCCTTACAGGTCTCCCTGAGAGCCGTTTGCCGCCCTCGGAAGCCCGAAACCCCTTGGGTTGGATTTTCTGCTCCTCCCTCCGTCCCACCCCTCCCCCAGTCGCCCTTGGAGGGGCTGTGATGCCCAGGGGGGCACCGGTGCGGTTCCTGTTTCCCCTCCCCCACCCTGCATCGGTCAGGCAGGAAGAGCTCCGGAGTCCCCACCCACAGGGCTGCCCTGAGGGAGCCTGGCCTTCCCTTTGCTCTGCGTCCTTGGCTTTGCTGGGGTTTTCCAGGTGTTCGTTTGGGATTCGTTCCCAGGGGGGGGGACTATTCCCATTTCTAACCCACACCCCCTTCCTTCTTGGGACCGCTCTGTCTGCACAGGGAAGGAGGGGGCTCCTGGGCAGAGGGACCCTCCTCCTCTCCCCCCCGCCCCGTCTTGGGGAAGGGTCTCAGAGCCGCCCCCCTGCTTCCTTGCCAGCCCACGGCGACCATGGCACCGGACCCTGCAGCTCCCTCTGGGCATAGAGCCGTCAGCCGATGCCCCATTTCGATCTCCGGTTGGCCCCCAGCTTGTCGCCCGCCTGCCCTGCAGAGGACCACGATAAGGGTGGTGCTGTCAGGGCAGGGGTCCCTGGGAGAGAACGGCGGGGGTGGGAGGGTGCTTTGGCAGGAGGGGGGTGGAGGTGGGAACAAGCCCATCGCCCTGAGGAGCAACCAAGAAGCTGCTGCTCAGCCCCTGACCCGGCAGGCAGCCATGTCCCTCTGTGGCCCCTCGCTCCCGCGGTGTCACGTTTGCCGGCCCCCGCCCGCCTTGCCTGGCACTGTGAATGTCGTCCCGTCTTGCGTCTCGTGCTTCTTGCTCAGCTGCCCGGCCTGCGCAGGGCCCACTCCCCGTGGCCACCCAAGTCACCTCTGTTCATTGCAGCAGCAGCAGCCTCTCTGCCCGCTCCAGGCAATGGCAACGGCTCGGGGGGGGGGGCAATATAAATATATAAATACAATATGTGAAGACATCTTCTTGGTTTTTATTTTGAAATGATTTCTAGGCTTGTTTTTGGGTCTCTGTGCTGCTTGTAACGTATTGATTGACCTGTTTTATAGGGTGCTTTTTTATTAAAAAGAGACATTTCAAACCTCGCCTGGTGGGCGGCTTTTGCTGGCGTCTTTGGTTGTGGAGGGGGGAGGTCTGCAGGAGCCGCAGCCGGGAAGGCCTCTTTCTGAAAAGCCCCCTGGACCCCAGAGGCTGGTCGAGGGCTGCGGCTTTTCAGCGGTGGTGAGACGGCACTTTGCGCATGGTCAGATGCAGTCAGTATGTCCTGTATTGCGGGTTCCATCAAAGGCCTGCTTTATTTACTGCCCACCCCCTCAAAGAGGGTGTGCTCAAATGCTCTATACTATTGCTCCCCCCCACCTGTGTGTGCCTGAGGGGGCCCTCCCCTTTCCTGAGGGGCATGCCCATAGACTGCCCAAAAGGGGCCCAGCAGGTAGAGACACCCCCCCAGCTGGTCTCTGCTCAACAGACTTCTTGGCTGAAGGCTTCACGTGCACCCCTCCCTTCTGGCTCAGGAATCCTAATCTTCTGGGGCCTCCACAGCTGCATGGGAAGGCCCAGGGCTGCCCCCATCCCATCGTGGCCAGGCCATGTTCCTTCCTCTGAAGCCAGAATCGGGGGGGGTGTCTGGTCAAAGCACCACCAAGCCAGTTTGGTGTCAGGGTTAGGTGCGCGGAGGACTCTAATCTGGGAGAGCCGGGTTTGATTCCCCACTCCTCCACTCACAGCTGCTGGGTGACCTTGGATCAGTCACAAGCTCTGTCAGAGGTGTCCTTGAAAAAGAGCAGTTTCTGCCAGAGCTCTCTCAACCCCGCCTACCTCACAGGGTGTCTGTCTGTGGTGGGGAGGGGGAGGGAAAGGAGTCTCTAAGCCTCTCTGAGACTCCTTCGGGTAGTGAAGGGCAGGGTGTAAATCCAGTCTCCTCCTCTTCCTCCTCCTCCTTCTCTTCTTTCAGCAGGCTTCCCCCCCCCCAACTTGGCTCCTGTTGCCAACTCTCTCCCTTCTGATAGTTGCTGTGCAGAGCTGGGGAAGGAGGGCTTCTGGCAACAACCCAGACGGGGGAAGATAAGCAAACTGCCCCCCCCCCCAAGTGTTGGGTGCCAAATGCAGTCCCTACTGGCAGGCGTGCCCCCCGCACCCCCCCCCCCACACACGGAACCTCCCCTCCATCTGACTGCCTGTCCCGGGGTTCATTCCAAGATGGGGGGGGTGCTGAGAGAGCAAAGGGGACACAAGATGACCTCGGCCTGAGGCGGTTTCACACTTTATTTGACACAGGAATCGGTTGCGTAGGGAAGCAGTGCAGCCATGCGGTTCCCCCCCCCCCCAGCCCCCTTTTCTGCTGCACACGCCTTTGAGGAGAGGGGTGATGCCCGGGCACCTCCTGGGCCACAGAGAGCTGCAGGGCTCCACGGTGGTGTGCAGGCGAGAGGGAGGGAGGGACCCCCGTAATGCATCTCCCCCAGGGACTCCCTGCCTGCTGGGCTTGCGAGTGGCCTTTCACCAGCTGTGGCCACTGCTCCCCCCCCACTGGGTGGTGGATTCACGGGGGTGGGGGGGGAGTGTTCCACTGGCCTTGGGGGTGAGGTTGAAAGCTGCTCCATCTTCCTTGGCAGAGTCCTGCTTGTGCATCCAAAAGGGAGGCTGCTGTGTATTTTATGTGGTCCGGGAGGGAGGGTCAGTCTCCAGATGGGCTCAGATGGGATAACAAGGCAAGCACGCCCACCTTCCTGGCTTCACCTCCCTCTGATCAGCCATGAATAGGCTGGAACGGGACCAAGGAGCCCGGTGGACATGGTGTGCCAGTCTTCCTTGGCCTGAGCAAGTTGCGCTTTGCTTGACTTGGAATGCCACCACCACCACCCCCGCCCCAGCAGCTCTTCCTTTCAAGGGGGCAAGGAGGGGAGGCCCTCCTGCTGGGCTGCCGGGGATCCCCATGGCCGCCTCAGCCGGAAGCCCTCTAGCGGGAAAATGCAGAGGATGCCCAGGTACCTGTGGACATGCGGACGGGAACCATGCAGAAAAGCCCTGGGGGGGTGGGCAGCTGCCCCCATTTTTAGGGCAAGAAGGGGGGCTTAGGGGCCTTGCAACCCCCCAGCCAGGGGATAAGAAAGCCTCTGTGGTGCTAGGCAAAAGCAGGACCTCCACCTTGTGGGCGGGGCTGGGGTGGCAAAAGGCCCCTGGCCAAGCCAGGCCCCCACCTGCTCACTGGGCCGTGTGTCTGGTCAGGGTAGGGGGCGGAGGGCTGCCGCGCCGCGCCGAGGGGGGCCTCCATCTCGGTGGTGCTCTCCGTCCCCCAGGCGCCCAGGATGTCTTGCAGCGCGGCTTGTCTCAGGCAGCCCAGGTCGTGCAGGAGGCGGCAGGCGTCGCGGCGGAACCTGATGCCCACAAAAGCGTAGAGGAGGGGGTTCAGGCAGCAGTGGCTGTAGCCAATAATCTCACTCACTAGGGTGGCCATGTTCAGCCAGGGCGAGCTGCAGCCACTCGGCCCCAGTTTGACGAGGGTGTCCAGGAAAATAACCACGTGGTAAGGGCTCCAACAGAGCAGGAAGACGCCTGTGACCAAAATGGCCACTTTGACGGCTTTCTGCCTCTGCCGGCGCTGGGACCGGCACAGGACCCGCACGATAGCCGCGTAGCAGTAGCACATGACCGCCAAGGGCAGGAAGAAGCCCACGATGTGGTAGAGGAAGCGAGTGGCCAGCCACGCGTTGCTGCCGTGGATGCCGTCCTTCTGGAAGTGGCAGATGCTGACGTTGTTGCTGTCGGGCCAGACCTCCGTGAAGAGCAAGTCCGGCAGCGTCAGCAGGAGGGAGAAGAGCCAGACCCCCAGGCACGTCAGGTGGACGGACAGGCTCCGCCGCTTCAGGAAGGTCCTCACCGCATGCACCACGGCCAGGTAGCGGTCCACGCTGACGCAGCCCAGGAGCAGGCTGCTGCTGTAGAAGCTGATCCTGTTGACGGCGCTGAGGACCTTGCAGAGGAGAGGCCCGAACACCCACCCTGCCAGACACTGCACCACCCCAAAGGGGAAGGTGAGCCCAAGCAGGAGGTTGGCCAGGGCCAGGTGGAGGAGGAACTGCTCTGTGGAGGTGCGGCTGTGACGGTAGCGCCGCAGAATCACCAGCACCAGGGTGTTGCCCAGCCCCCCCAGCACGAAGATCAGCAGGTAGGCCAAGGGCAGAAAGACCTTCTTCAGGGGGTGTCTGGCGCTGTCTTCTGCCTCAGCGCACAGGTAGTCGTCCTCATAGCTGGAGAAGTTGTCTGATGTGTAATTCGAGACCTAATGAGAGGGAGGGAGGGAGGGAGGGAGAGAGAGACATCACAGGGTAAGGCGTCTGCACAGCAGGGACAGAAAGGCATGTCTCCCGTCCTGGCAACTCTGGTGCCACGTCTTGCCTCCCTACGACGGCAGCAGAAGAACGAGAAGCTTTTATAAAATTATAGGGGTTTATATGACAAAGAGATTTTCCCTCCCTCTCCCAAAATACTAGAACTTGAGAGCACTGAATGAAACTGATGGGCAGTAGGTTCAGGACAGACAAAAGGAAATACCACTTTACACAGAGAGTGATTACCATGTGGAATCTGCTGCCAGAGGATGCAGTGATGGCCAGAGGAATAAATGGCTTTAGATAGATTCATGGAGAGTAAGTCTATCAATGGCTACTAGCCATGGCGGCTGAGGGGAACCTCCACATCCAGAGGCACTAAGCCTCTGAATCCCAGAGCCAGGAGGCAACATCAGGGGAAGGCCTCAGCCTCCCTGCCCTGTTGCTGGCCCTGCAGAGGGACTGGCTGACCCCTGTGTGAGATGGGAGGCTGGACTAGAGGGACCCTCACTGGTCTGACCCAGCAGGGCTCTTCTGGTGTCCTTCTCAGGGGGGAGGCCTCGGCCTCTCTGCCCTGTTGCTGGCCCTGCAGAGGGACTGGCTGGCCCCTGTGTGAGACGGGAGGCTGGACAAGGTGGACCCTCACTGGCCTGACCCAGCAGGGCTCTTCTTATATTCATAAGAAACTCTCTTTTAGCTTCCAGCTCTTTGGATGAGCACCAACCGTGACAGACTAAGCTTTTACCTAAGGACTCCATCTTGTCCACGCAGCAATGGGGAGAAGCCCCAACTCTGATAACGGAACGTTGGACTTACCATGAAGGTTCCTTCTTCTGGAGGGCGAGGAGGACACTCTGATACTCTTGGGTTCCTCTTCCCACTATCCCTGGAGACAGGAAATTGATTGCACTTCCCATCTCCGGGGGGTGGGGGGAGGCCTCAGTCTGGACACTTCCGCAGCTCAATGCGGGCCAAACAGACAGACAACAAGGCTTGCAGAACCCGATGAGACAAACCATACAGGTAAAGATAAACTGCTAGAACAGTGGAAGAACAATGGACATGGAGACCCTTTAGGAAGAGTCATAGGCTGAACAGAGACCCTCCAACCAGGGCGGGTCCAGAGTGTCCTCCTCGCCCTTGAGAAGAGGGAACCTTCAAAGCCTGGTCTCTCCCGAGGGGAGGAGGACACTCTGATACGCTTGGGATGTTGCAAAGCCCATCTGATCCAGGGAGGGCAAAGTGACTGCCAAGCATAGAGATAACGGTAGGACCAAACCACTTACGGCAGGACTCTCTGCCCAAATGTTGCATCAGCTGTGCCAATACAGTCCATCTTGTCGTGCCTGACAAACGTCGTCGCTGAAGCCTTGCAGATAGCTGCAACGGATGCATTTGTGTCAAACGCTGCTGACGTAGAAGCGCTTCTTGTTGAATGAGCTGTGAGCCCCTCTGGGGCTTGAAGGCCCCGAGGTTCTCGTGCCAAGGAGGGGCAGTCCTTTAGCCATCCGCTTAGGGTAGCCTTAGAAACCCTTTTCCCCGTGACTGCTGGATGAAAAGCCACAAAAAGAGAATCTGACTTCCTAAATGGCTTAGGTTCTTCTGATATAAATGTGAAGGGCTCTGTGAAGGTCAATATTATGGACTGAGATCGAGGCAGCTTTTCCAAAACAGTGATTTCTTTATTCAGCTCATGGCTTAACACAGGACAACACAACACAGAAAGACAGGTTGCTTACCTGTAACTGGCGATCTTCGAGTGGTCATCTGTGCATTCACACCCATGGGATACAGTGCGCCTGCGCTGGATCGATCAGTATTGTAGCAAGCTCTAACGGATTTTCGCGCCCAGACCTCAGGCATGCGTAGGAACCCCACCACGCATACCCAGAGGGGCGGGCGCGGACATCCCGCCAGTTCCTTCAAACCGCCGCAAATCAACCCCTATAAGAAATGTAGAAGCTGACAGCAGCGGGGAAGGAGGGCGGGTGGTGTGAATGCACAGATGACCACTCGAAGATCACCAGTTACAGGTAAGCAACCTGTTTATCTTCGACGTGGTCTCTGTGCTTCACACCCATGGGAGATTAGCGAGCAGTGGCCTACCTGGAGGAGGGTGCTGGCAGTTCCTTTACTGCGTAGCCGAAGATAGAATGTGACATCCCATGTTGGTACGAGAGTTCTTGCGGACATCCAGGGCGTAGTGCCTTATGAACGTACTAGAAATAAGGCCCGTTGTGGAAATAAATACAATGGGATTTAGAAAGAGGCTCTGGGAGAGTGCTCTGGCTTTGGGCAAACAGTATTAGTCTGCTTTTAAAACATGAACCTGGGACCTGCACAGCACTAAGGGAGTGCATTTTAGAATTAGAACTTTGGCACCCACTATTCAATTATATATAAGGAGAGATTAGGCATAGCCCACGTAGCGGCTCTGCAAATGTCCATTAGGGGAACTCCTTGCAGGAAGGCAGTTGAGGCTGCAACAGCTCAAGTTGAATGAGCCCTGATAGGGCCAGGCAATGGCTGCTTAGTGATAAGGTAGCAGAGGCGGATGGGGTCTACAATCCACCTTGACAAACGCTGAGCTGTGATGCGAGTTCCCAGCCTTGTTGGGGCATAGGAAACGAACAGTTGACAGTCACGTCTTGCTGGATGGGTTCTGTTTAGGTAGAACAGAAGTGTACGCTTCGTATCCAACGTGTGTAACAGTCTCTCCTCTGGGGATGTCAGAGAAGGGAAGAAATCCAGGAGGAAGACCTCTGCCTGTAGGTGAAATTCTGAAACTACTTTTGGCAAGAACGAGATGTCAGGTACAAGGCGGATGCCGTCTGGCAAAAATGACAGGTAAGGAGGATAATGTCTGAAGGCCAGTATTTCCCCAACTCGCCTCGCTGAAGTGACAGCCACCAGAAAGGCTGTTTTCCAGGACAGGAAATTCATGTCACAAGTTGCGAGCAGCTCAAAAGGTTTCCTGGTGAGTTGGCGAAGGACCAGGGGAAGGTCCCAGGGGACGACAGGACTTTTGATGGGAGGATAAAGGTGTAACAGTCCCTTCAAAAAACGTTTAGAAAGAGGATGTGAAAGCAAGTGTGTATCCTTCAACTTCAACATGGTAGGCCGAAAGTGCGGCCAAATAAACCTTCAACAAGGAATGCGACAGTTCCGAGTCCGCGAGAGACAGAAGGAAGTTGAAAACCTTCTCGAGACCTGCGGAGGCGGCTCGAGGGGCATCCTCACCCGAGGAACAAAACTTTCGCCACTTGTAGTGATAAGATTTTCGTGTAGTGGACTTTCTGGAATTCAGCAGTACATTCGCTATACGGGAGGAAAAGCTGTTGATACCACTCTCCAGGCTGTCAACTTCAGTCGTGGAACATCGTGGTATAGGAGAGGGGACTCGGTTAGGAACAATAGGTCCTGCACCGATGGAAATTGGTGGTAGACCCCCACTGACAGATCGAGGATGGTTGAGAACTATGGTTGCCTCGGCCACCATGGGGATATGAGTATGCAGTCTGCTTTGTCGGTGAGGATTTTGCGGACCACTCTCAGAAGCAGAGGCAGCGGAGGGAAGAGGAAGAGAAATTCTCCGGACCACGGGTAGAGGAGACCGTCTCCTAAAGGCAGGGCAGTAACAACGAAGATCCGCTACACAGAAAGGGTGCCTGGTAGGCTTGTCACGTTCCCTACATGTATGTGGCCCAAGGTTTAGGATTGTATGAATTGGAACATGTAAGCCGCTCAGAGCCCTTAGGGGGTGAGTGGGATACAAATGGAAATATAAATAAATAAATAAATAAATACTGCGGGTTGCTGCCACCTCGGCTGCAGAACAGAGGACACTTTTTGTTCACCCTGGTGGCGAAAACATATATCTGTGGGAACCCCCATTTGCGGAAGAGTGGAAGAAGGTAAGTTGGATTTATTTCCCATTCGTGCAAACTGAATCCTGCCTGACTCAGGTGGTCCGCCTGCACATTCATGTTCCCCCGGGATGTGCGTGGCAACTAGGAAAATGTTGTGGGCGATGCAAAAGTCCCATAACCGAAGGGCGAGCTCGCAGAGGCATTGAGAGACAGTGCCCCCTTGCTTGTTTACATAGCTGAGGGCAGTAGTATTGTCCGTGAGGACCGTGACACATTTCCCCTTGATCAGGGGCAGGAAACTGGTGATAGCGAACCGTATCGCAAGCAGTTCCAGGAAATTGATGTGCCGGTTCCGTTTCTGTGTCCCATCTGCCTCAGACACAAAGTCCCATCATGTGAGCGCCCCAACTTGAGAGGGAGGCATCTGTTGTCAGTGTGATCTGGGGTGATGGAGGATGGAAGGGTGCTCCCTGGAAAAGGTTGGAAGGGGCAGTCCACCAAAGTAAAGAGTCCCATACTTTGACAGGTGAGGATAGGTGGGTCGAGTGTGTGTCTCCCTCTGGATTGAAATTGCGGATAAATCAAAGTTGTAGGAGGCACATTCTCAACTTGTTGAAGACAAGGACGGATGTAGTAGCGGCCATCAGACCGAGGAGCCTCTGTATTTGGAAAGCCGTTACAGAGGGTTGAGTATGCATCACAGTGGCAAGATTCACGCCGATTGATGTCTTCTCCGTGGTGTTCCAGGTGCCCTCTTGTGTGATGTCTTGGCTGTCAGCAAGCGGCAGATCCGGGCAAAGTGTCCAATCTTTCCACAGTCATGACACTGGACATCACGGTATCGACACTTACGGTGGTTGTGGTCGCCACCACAACTGGTGCAGCGTGTTGCAGTAGTTGGTTGACGATTGGAGCGTTTGCTATCTTCGGCTCGTGTTCAGTGGACTCGGTCGTCCTCACTGTCAGAGTCTTCCATGCTTTCCCGATGCACTGGCTGTGCTTTCCAGAACTCCGGTGGCATTCTCGACTGCCGCACATCCCGGGTGGATCGCTCAGCTGCTTCGGCAGTGACAGCTTCCTCGTATGCTGTCTGAAAGGTAAGCTCTTTTTCGCAAATAAGCAGCATTGTAGCTTCTCCTTTAGTAGGCCACATACAAGCCGATCACGAAGCCGGTCGCTTAGGTCAGTGAAGTTGCACTGTCTGGCTGTCTTGCGGAGTGCAGTCACGTATTTGGCTACAGATTCACCCTCGGCCTGATCGCATTTATGGAAAGCGTGTGTGCATGCGATGTCGGATAGCTTGGAGGTGATGTCAGTGAGTGTTGTTGCCCTGAGTTCGGTGGGCGCCACTAGCGTCCAAGCCACTTTGAAATTTTTTTTCCCGCAGACACTCAGGAATGTAGCTTTCTTCACCTCTGAATCGGTGATCTTGGTCGCTGTGCCATAGAAGTCGAACCTGGACACGAAGGTGTCCCATTCTTCAAACGGCTCGAATTGACCTGTGGTGGCCATCGTAGTCTCGCTTGGGGGCGGTGGCGCTTGCTCGCTGGTGCCACTCATCCGCCGTGATTAGCTCTGAGGGGTCAAGGCGACGATTCTTTGCCCGTGTAGTGATGTCTTCTGGCTACCACTGTGGAAGCCATGGCCCTTGCTGAGAACTTGATCATGTCCAGGCTAGCCTCAGACATGAAGGCTGCCGCCGCCTCCAATTTGCGCAGAATTTAAATCTGGGTATTCTTGGGACAATTTACGAAGCCACACACATGAGGCTCTTGCCATCAGAGAACTGGCAGCTGAAGCTTTAATGGAGAAGGCAACAGCCTCATGGGCTCTGCAGAGAGCTGAGTCACTTTTTCAGTCATCGGCAGGGGTCTTTTGGGGCCAGAGTGCACCGGAGCACTGCTCCGGCAGCCCAGGGGCCTGTGCAAATGGTGGTGGTGGCTAGACCCCCCCCCCCAGCTCCCCACGCCAAAAGCACTGGGGCCAGGGGGACACCTGGAGAGCCCCGCCACCAGCTCCCCCAGGCCTGCGCAGAAGCGCTGCGGCTCGGGGGAGGCCGGAGAGCCCCACCACCGGCTTCCCCGGGCCCGCGCAGAAGCGCTGCGGCTTGGTGGAGGCCGGAGCTTGATGAGGGGTGGTGGGAGAGCCTCCCTCCCTCTCTCTATCTCTTTGCCATCTTTTCCTCATTTCCTTTTCTTTCCCTCCTTTTCTTTCTCTTCCCTTCCTTCCTTTCTCTCTTTTCCTCCTTTCCTTCTCTCTTTCTTTCATTTCCTCCTTTCCTTTCCCTTTCCCTCCTTCTTCCCTTCTCTTGCTTTCTTTCTCTCCTTCTTTCCTTCTCTTTCTTTCCCTCTTTCCTTCTCTTTTTATCCCCTTTTTCCTTCCTTTTTTTCTTCCTTCTTTCCTTCTCTTTCTTTCCCTCTTTCCTTCTTTTCTTCTCTCTACTCTCTCTCTTTCCTTCCCTCTTTCCTCCTTCTGTGGCCCAACTCTAGTGAGAAGGGGTTTAAACTTGAAAACCCTTCTCTCTTCACTCCCCCCCCCCCGCAGGCCAGCTGGGGAAGGGGAGGGGAGGCCTTTGAAGATGCCGCCCCCCATTTTTGCTTCCCCTTCTGACATCACTTCCGGTGATGTCAGGGGGCGTGGCATATGCTAATAGTCTAGTAGCTCATTAGCATAATTCCTGCAGCTCTTTTTCTTCAAAAAGACCCCTGGATCGGGGTCTTTCAGGGTGCCCCGTCCCTCTTTTGGAAGAGCCACCCCCGATGCTAAGCGAGCCACAGGAGCATCTACCCCCGAAACTTTCAGTAAGATGGTTCCCTTGGGAAGAAAAATGTACATGCTTTTAGCCTGTCCAAAAGGTAAACAGTTATCATTGGTAGGCTCTGACCATTCCTCTTTTATCTCAGTTTTTAAAAAGGAAGGGGAGGGAAAGGCTGAACCCAGCTCTCTCACCCTAGAGAAAATCTCGGGGGGGGGGGCTTATTGTCCTCCTCCTCCTCCTCCCTGGGGACTTCCACCTGAGGGGCAGACAGCCGCAGGATTTGTAATGCTTTATGTAAGGGAGCGGGAAGCTCCTCGCGGGTAGTTGGCCTGCTCCGTTGAGGGACTTGGTCCTCAGACAACTGGCCTTCCTCTTTGTCCAGTTCTGCCTCAGAAACCTCAGAGGCTCAGGGGGAGTCCCCATCTTCCCATCTAGAGTCTGAGAAATTTGAATAACTGCTCCTAATGGAGGAGGTGCTTTTACGGGCAGCCTTTGTTGGCCAAGAGGAGCCCTGGCATTTCTCTGTGCCTAGAGGCCTTGGCGTAGCTACTTTTTAAAAAAAGGTGTTTGACTGGAGGGGGAGGAGGGAGGGCGGGAAGGGGCCTCCTGTCGTCTTCTCCAGGAGGGTAAAGAAGCTCTCCCCCCCCCCTTCTCTAACTGACTGGGGACAGATTGTTCTAGCAAGTCCTGGGAGCCCGGTGGGACGACAAAGGGCTCTCCCCCCTCTGGCTGGGGACTCGCTGCTCTGTTGGCCGCAGAAGGCTATATTGTGCAGGCCTGATGGGCCAATACAGGCCGTCCCGGCTGATCAGTAGTAGGTGCAGTTTTGGTGCCAAAAATCGAGCCTGCTTCTTCATGATCCAAGATGATTCGCAGCCTGTGGCCCTCTCCAGGAGCTCTGCCGCAGCGGCAGGATAGCTGGGCAAGCGGGTTTGCAGGGGTTTCCTACTGCGCTGCCTGGGGATCACCTTGCACAGTCGGTCAGAAACCTCAGCTGCAGACATCGCCATGACTGAAGCAGCGGGCAAAAGGCAAACAGAAAAAGTGTGTCTTTTAACCAAAGGGAGAGGCACACAGAAAGGCACACACCTGGAAAGAGAAAAACAAAGTGCAGGCAAAGGAGCTCCTTAAAGGAAAATCTCCAGAGCTCTCTCGATCCACTGCTCTCTCAGGCGGAGGCAGGAAAAAGACGGGGTGGGGGTGGGCTCCTCCCCTCGAGGCCACCCCTCGAGATGAAAAGCACAATCAGTTTCCTGCCTCAAGCATGTCAAAATGTCCTCCTCCCCTTGAGAAAGAATGAAGGTAGTGCTGAACTTTACACTACTGCCACTTGAAGAATAGCTAGCCTGTCCTGATTAAATATCATTTAGGGTAAGCGCTCACTGTAGGGTAGGGAAAGGGGACTGCACATTTTCACTTTTATTCCCCAAATTCCAGCATCCAAAAAACCTACCTGAAATGGAATCCTGAACCCACAAAGTAAAAACGGAGATAATGGAACTGGTGCCCTCCCCGACATCTGAATGTGAAATTAAAGCAATTTTTTCACAGTGCACAAGCCTATTGCTTACCAGATCACCCTCTTCAAAGAACTCCCAGAGACTGGTGAGGCAGGACTTCCCTTTGCAGAAACCATGCTGGTTTTCCTCAGCAGGCTTTATTCTTCTGTGCGCTTCATAACCACGTGTCTTTAATAACAGTTTTGAGGAACTCAGCCAGAACTGGCTAGCTGGCCTGTAATTTCCTGGATGCCCCTGGAGCCCTTCTTAAAAATCATTTTAATGTTTGGTATTTCCAGTTTGATTTTAGAAACAAGCTATTAAGTAGGCCAACAATTTCAGACTGGGGTTCCTTAAGAGCCCTCAGGTGTATGCCACCCAGACCTGGAGACGTCTCTGTTTTCAATTTGCCTAGCAGTCCAAGACCTTCAGCACTCATTGCCCCAATTCGACTGAATGATGTTCAGGTGGCTGTTCTGCCCTGCGAAAAGGAAAAAAACAGCCACTCACCTGTTTTCACACCTGAGCCTATGGGAGTGTTGCTCCAGCATCCAGTCACCTTTCAGAGGAGGAGGACGTGCTCCCTCCAAGCTGTGGAGTCCTGTGAGCAAAAATCCTACTTTGTGAGCGACTAGCATTAAAGTTGTGAGCGAGCGATTTGGCTACTGCTTCGATTAGTTTGCTCTGGAGCCCTCCTTTCCTGAGCTAAGTCAAAGATGTGTGAGCTGGGGGCTAAAAAACTGTGAGCCAGCTCACACTAGCTCAGCTTAGAGGAAACACTGAGCAGGAGTTCGGGTCTGCCTCAGGGAGAGGATAGTCATAATTTCTGGTCTGCCTCAGCACAAGAGCAGACAGTATGAAGGTTAGCTCTGCCTGGTACTGTAGCAGAGTGGTTTAGCCCTACCTCTGGGAGCGGACGGAGTACCTAGTGGTTAGGCCTGTCTCTGGGGATGAGCAGACCTTGTGCCATTGACTTTGGAAAGGGCAGGCTGGTAAGGAGCTTAAATTGATGTGCTTCAGCCAGGTTTCTTCTTTGACTATCTGGAGACCTGTGCTGCTGACCTGTGCTCTACAACCAACCTATAAGTAATGAGATCTTCCTTGTTGTTTACATATACATACAACTCCTGCTTCTTAAAGGCAGGTTTTTCACACTCAAAATATATAGCATGAAAAAGTGCAAAGACTTTTTCAATTTTTCCAATAGAATCATTGGGACATTTTGGGGAGCACTGGGAGGGGGGGGGGACTCCTGTGAAATATTTCTCTCATAGAGTGATAAGAACCTTGTCTTAAAGAGTATTTACCTCTGTAATGATTTCTTGTTTTGGTGTGTGTGTTTCAAACAGCCACGCTCCCCCGCCCCCCGCATTTTCGCGCCCGCGTACTTGTGTGTCTGCACTAGTGTTCCCTCTAAGCTGAGTTAGTGTGAACTAGCTCACAGTTTTTTAGCCTCCGGCTCACAGATTTTTGTCTTAGCTCAGGAAGGATGGCTCCAGAGCAAACTAATTCATGCAGCAGCCAAATCGCTCACTCACAACTCTGCCTGGTACTCACAACTTTAATGCCACAACTTTAATGCCAGGAGCTCACCAAGTAGAATTTTTGCTCACAGGACTCCACAGCTTAGAGGGAGCCTCGGTCTGCACAGAAGATGTTGATGAACAACAGTTACAGGTAAGTGCAACTCTTTTATTTATTTTATTTTCTTTATCATTTAATTTCTACCCCGCCCTTCCCACCACGGCAGGCTCAGGGCGGCTTACATAGGATATCACACAGCTAAAACAAATTTAGATAAAATCATAACAATGTAAGTATAAAACATTACAAAGTGCTAGTGCTAAGATAACTCATACACAGTGGCAGGGGTCATTTCCTGCAGGAGCGCACTGGAGCGGATCTCCGGCAGTAAAGAGCCCAGGGGCGGGCACATGCAACAAGCCCCACCCCCTGCTCCCAGCAGCCCTCAGTGAGAGCAAGAAACAGACAGGTAAGGTGCAGAGCTCCCCCCGGCCCCCTGGTCCAAAACAGTCCAGTGGCACCTTTAAGACCAAGTTTTATTCAGGTACAAGCTCTCTCTCTCCTCTGTGAGGACAGATCTGCATGTCCCCCCCCCCCCAAAAGCGAGCAATCCAAAATAGTCCAGTGGAGCCTGAGTGGTGGGTGTTGCCTTCTGACACACTTCCGATGATGTCAGGGGGTGTGGCATATGCAAATAAGTTATGCTAATGAGCTCCTGCACCTCTCTTTCTACGAAATGACCCCTGCACAGTGGCGGGCATAAATAACATCCAACAAACAGGCAGTCAGCTCCCGTCGTAGCCTAGGTTATGTCAACTGTTAATAATGCTGTTGACGTTGATGTTAATATTGATGTTAACATTGTGGCCAGGGCCTCAGTTGTATGGTGCGACTCCTTAGTCAAAGACCTGGTGGAAAAGCTCTGTCTTGCAGGCCCTGCAGAACTGTACTAGGTCTTGCAGGGCCCTAATGTCTTCCGGGAGCTCATTCCACCAGTATGGAGCCGCCACTGAGAAGGCCCTGGCCCTCGTCACAGCCATTCTGGCTTCTCTGGGGCCCAGCAGGGCCAGATGGTTTTGGGACCCCGATCGTAGTGCTCTCTATTTTCCAGTGCTATAAATCAAGATGGGTAGCCATGTTACTCTGTCTGTAGCAGTAGAAAAAGCAAGAGTCCGGTAGCACCTTAAAGATTAACAAAATTTGTGGTGGTGGTGGTGGGGGAAGCTTTCATGAGTCACTGCTCACGTCTTAAGATAAAACATCTCATTATCTGAATGCAGTGTCTCACGAAAGCTCCTCCCCTGCCACAAATTTGTTAGTCTTTAAGGTGCTCCTGGTCTCTTGCTCTTCTCCAGTGTTATAATTCAAACCTGCTGGTAGTTCTACTTATTGTGACTGTTCGAATGGTTCTGTCCACATAAGACCCTTTCTTTTGTTCACTATGGAATTTTTCTACCTTTTATTTTTCTCTGCCTTTTAGATGGCAAAAATCAAAAATACGGTATGTGTGCTATGGTAGCATCAGGTGCAGCAGTTTACATCTCTTTCTCAAGTAGTCTGCACACTTGCAATTTTTCTTACAGAAAATGAAAACATTTATACTTTTAAATGCCCTAAATATACTAAATAGTACAGTTTTTGATGATAACTAAAATAAATGATAACTTTATTTTAAGTCAGTAAAAGACATTTATGTACAATAGGAAAGGAAGTATTGCATATATTTCATTTTTTCTTCAAATGTCCATTCTTTCCAGGAAGTAAAAAGTTCTGTACTTTTTGAACAAACTGTCCTTTTGTGACTGGCTCCACCCACCAAGCCACCATTTTTTGACTGATAAGGCTCTTGAAAAAATTAAGTAGCTCCCAAAAACATGGAGTCTGTCTTCCCGTTTTATTCCATGTGCTCGGGGGGGGGGGAGTGTTACTCGGAAGTCTTGGTCCCAACCCACGATATCGGGTACAATGGTGGCAACTGCCCTGTGAGGCTGGGGAGGGGGGCAGGCTGCTTCACCCCTGGATGCATGGGTGTGCTGGCTCACGCAGGGTTGCATTCCCACATTGCTGGATGCTAAGCAGGGGTGGCTGGTGCCCAGTGGGGCGGGTAGGGCAAAGAGCAGGGCAGAAAAGAGTGGGTGGAGCCAGGGCCAACTAAATCTGATTTAAACCCCATCCCTGCCAATGGCAGTACTAAAAACACTCAAGGACATAATCAGTTTCTTAGCAGGTAACAACTCCAGCCCTGTTCACATGTTACAGTGAATGCCTATGCATCCTGCATGTAAATGCATGTACCTGTTTGTAAGAACCAGCCAAAATGCACTCGCCTTGCCATCCAGGTACCAGTAGTGAGGCTTAAATCACGCATCCAACCAGGCCTGTAGCCAGTGCTCCCTCTAAGCTGGGGTACTTTTTGAGCTATGGGCATTAAAGTTGTGAGTGAGCGATTTGGCTACTGCATGAATTAGTTTGCTCTGGAGCCCTCCTTCCTGAGCTAAGACAAAAATGTTGGAGCCGGAGGCTAAAAACCTGTGTGCTAGCTCACACTAACTCAGCTTAGAGGGAACACTGCCCGTAGCCATGGTGGGGCATTTGGGGCCACGCCCCCTCAGTTGTGAGCCTGGCCCCACAAACACCACCCACATCCCACACCTCACCACTAATTAGATTACCACCAATTAGTTTAGAAAGTTATCTGATTTGTGATCTGATTAAGTTCTCTGCTGCTCTCCTGCCCCAGTGCCCTGGCTCCTTCCCCCACCAACCCCAAATTTCTGGCTATGGGCCAACATCCATCTGTACACGCATCGAACACTGAACACACATGTATATTAATAAAGTTTTTAAAAAGACAAAAAAGAATCCAGGGTACACCCTCCACACAGTTTGTCTGTGCCTTCACTGTGACTTGTGAGTGGGACTTGTGAGTTCCTTGTGAGAATCCAGTACCTTTGTGTGCTGCCTTACTTGATTCTTCTAAGGGAAGAAGGGTGTTGCCTCCCCCTCCCTTTCCAGACGCCACACCCAGTCCTCCAAGTCCTAACTAGGTAATGCCACCCAGGTTGGCTTCCTGCGGGGAGGGCGGGATAAAAATCTAAATAATAAATAAATAAAATAAATAAATGTTGTACTTAATTGCTTTTCTACACACAAGCTCTGTTAATTATTTTTTTTTTAAAAAAAAACAGCAGACTGCAATCTGACCTACTGGGTTTACAGCGCAATCCAGGAAGTGGGGAGGGGGCAAAAGTGCTCAGGTGTTCAACTGCCAGGTCTTGAAGTAGAAGTATCTATTAACATAATAAAATACAACGGCATAACTACTTCTCCAATGAAGCACGGATAGATTTCGCAAAAAAGATTGAGCAAAATTTAGCTACCTTCTCCGTAATCTCATGGCATTTTTCTGCTATGTAAGATTTTTCTGTTTTTCCTCGGGATTTTTGCAGAATAGGAAAAGCAGCTCATCTTGATGGCACATCATGGAGTTGTACCAGCCTCAAATACACATGAGCACCCATGAAGCGACCTCATACTGACACAAGACCCAACCACCAGTCCATCAAGGGCAGTGTTCTCTACTCAGACTGGCAGCTGCTCTCCAGGGTCTCAGACAGAAGAGGTCTTTCCCATCCCCTTTTTACCTGATCCTTTTAGCTGGGGATGCCAGGGATTGAACCTCGGATCCACTGCATGTCAAGCAGGCGCTCTACCATTGAGCCCCTCGGCCCTATTCTGGAGTTCTAGCACAGCAGTTCTCCAAAGCTGGGATTCCACAGGTCTCAGTGCAGTTCTGTCAGGGTGAGTCCACTGAGGTGAATGGAACTTCATTCTGAGTAAGGACTTAGCATCGTGTCCATGGGGTCAGTGGCACAATATTCAGACCCCCGTGGAACTATCACTCCCCTCCAGCTTCCAGCCAGTAGGGGCAAACTGACGCCTCAGCCATGCCGAAGGGCATCAGGGCTCTCCTTAACTCCTGAGCTGAGCTGCCACAGAGGAGGAGGACTGGGGGGAACGGGCTTTAGCCCAGGACAACTTACATTCCGGAGGAGGAAGAGAAGAGCCAAGCGGTGGGGGGAGGGGAGGAAGCAGCCCTTCTGTCTCTCGTGGGACTGAGGCGGCTGTGGTCTTGCCTGCAGCGGAAGCGTCACAATCTGTGAAGTGCCTGCGGAACCACTGTGACAGAGGGCCCCTTCCTCCTCCGGGGACCCACCCAAACCCTGCCTGCAGCCACTCTGTCTGGTCTTGTGGGGGCCCAATCCCCCATAACGTGTTGCACACCCTTTGCGGGCTTCCAGCAACACTCCCATGGCGCCCCAATGCATACACATCTGCACCTGAGCACACCGTGCTTCACTCCATGTGGCTGGCTAAGTTGGTGGCCTCGGAGGGGCCGTGGAGTTCACCTTTGAGCCACGTTTGGCTAGCATCTGCCATCATCACTACAGGATGACCCACAACTGGGCTAAGGTAAAAGAGCCACCTTCCTTTCAAAGGCGTTTAGCAGGCTGTGGGGACCAGAACGTCTCCATCAGCCACGGCCGTTCAGCTGCCAGGATGTGGCCACACTGTTTCCTAGGGGCTGAGAGAAAGGGAAACTGGAAAGGAGCCAGGGCTGTGAAGTGGAACAGAAGCCGCAGCCCTAGCAGGAGCCTGAGAACCCTGTTTGCTCGGGCTGCTGGGCTTGGTTTTGCGCGATCCAGACTGGTGAGGAAAGCTCTCTGAGCAGTCCTGCAGGCAGTCGGGGCATTTCCAGACATCAGGAAAGTAAGACATGTAAGAACTCGCAGCTGCTGAGGGAACTGCGGAGTACCACCAAGAAAGCACGGAAGCCAAGTGGGCAGGTAACGGGGAATGGATTCCAGAGCCACCCGAGACCCCTGCCTTTCCCCAAATCCTAACAGCTGAAAGCCACAACAGCAACGAAACTGTGGTACCAGAAAGACGAGCAGATGTCCTCCTTTTCATTCTGGTGTGGCTGTCCTTAAGGAGCTACAAGACACTCCACGGCTCTGCTGCATGAGATGTTTTCCTAGGCAGATGTTGGATTCCCCAGTGTTGCCCTCGGAGGGCAGTGAAGCCCTGGACCCCAGCATCACGCAATCCACAGAGCCGCCCCTTGCCCCACAAGCTCTGCTTCCAGCACCTGACTGGAAACTTAACTATGCCCAAAGTAGCCTGGAGTTCAGGCCCTCAGAGAAACTGGCTCTTCTCGATGCCCACACAATCCACCCTGGCCACACCGCGGCAGCTTCATCAGAATGACCCCAACTCACCCAGTCCCCGAGGATGGTGTACTCCCCCATGCTCATTCGGCAGCCTCTCCCTTGGCCTTGCAGGGCTTTCTAAGGGGAGAAGAAGGCCTCAGAAGCACGAGGTGTCACCCCCCGCTTTGCAAGGCAAATGGGCTCTCCGAGCGCCACCATACAGGATTGATTCTTTAAATGGCTTCTTCCTGTCTAGATGGCTCAAATGAAGCCTGCAAAAGACAAGGGGGAGGGAAACCCAAAATGAATTGAATTAAGAAACAAAAGGTTACGGAAATCAGAATATAAGGGCCCAATAGTTCTGTGCCTAAACTCTATTATGAAATATACAGAAATATACATGTATTGATTACAAATTCAATAAAAACAAATATAAAAAACCACAAAATATATATTTTAAAGACTACGTTAGAAATATGGCATAGATACAAGCCTTTGTTACTGCCTCCAATTTCCAGGTTCTCGATGTACACAGGACAAGAGTGGTTCCAACCTAGGAAGAAAAAAATTGCTTTTGCTGAATGGGATGTAGCAGGTTTTGGCTGTTTAAATGATTTTATATATAAGGGCAATATTTTGACAAAATTAGAAATAGAGGAAAAACTTGGCAAAAAAAATACCCTGATTTAGATATTTACAAATTAGCAATATGTTACAAAAACTAAAAAATCAAAACATTTTTTCCACTCCCATAACAGAATTTGAACGTCTGCTAGCTAAACAACAAGGAGAGCTAAAAGGTCTGATTTCTAAGATTTATAATCTGTTAATTGCGCAGGGAAACAGCCACTTAGACTGTAATCAAGGATTTTCCAGTGAGACATATCTGGTCCTTACCTAACTTTAGGTCGCCAGTGTTCAGTGTTAGATTTAATACCTTCAAAGTACTGCACAGGTGGTATGTAACTCCTACAGTTCTTACAGAATTAATCCTAACATCCCGGCTAAGTGCTGGAAGAACTGTGGTCAATTGGGAGATTACGCTCATTGCTGGTGGCATTGCCCCATTATACAAAGTTTCTGGACACAAATATTAATGCAAATTGTAGTAATTACTGGTGTTAGTCTACCTGTTACTCTGGAGGCTGTAGTTTTGGAAATGGGCTTACTTACAATTGACAGTGTATGTACTAAAACACAACTTGCTGTATTAATTGCTGTTGCTAGAATATAGATTAGGTTTGCCAAATCCCCCCGGGGGGCGGGGAAACCCCCGCCCCAGAGGCCCGTTCCCCACCACCGGCGGATCGGGCCCCAGGGGGAACTCCACCCCGACGTGCACGTCGCCCGGAAGTGACGCGGGCAGGCCGGGCACGCTGGGGGCGGGACCACGGTAATCCGAGAGAAAACTCTATGGTTTTCCCTCGGATGGTCGTGGCCCCTCCCCCAGCGTGCCCGGGTCACTTCCAGGCGACTTGGATGCGGCGCGCACTCTCTCTCCAGGCACCAGCCGGGAGTCCCCCGCTGCGGCTGAATTCACACTTGGCAACCCTAATATCGATAGCCCAATATTGGAAAAAGAAAGAGACCCCTACCCTAAATTGTTGGCAACATAAATTGTAGGAATACTTTGTACACAGTCAAATTGCAAAAAATGTAGCAAATAAAAATGTACAGAGTAAACAGAAGTTATTCCATGTGGTTTGGTCTCCAGTTATAGAGTACTTGATGGGTAATGAAATGGTTCAAAAAACACATATTATAACAAGATTCTGTATTTTTGAAAAAATCTAGATTACTGTACTTTGCTGTTAGGGTAAATGATAGATTTACTGTCCTGCATTATTGTATATTTTGTAATCTGGCAATATGTTTGGTATTGTGTAGAAAAGTATTGTGTTAGTATTCTGTGAAGATGTTAATATAAATAAAATAAAATTTTAAAAAATCTGTTGCTTGGATAGGCTCAATGCCTCTGCTTGGAAAGGTTTGGCCAAAGGCTTCTTGTCTTCAGGCAGTAGCTCTATGTAAGAAGCCATCTTTCCCCAAAGGAACAGCTGGTATCCCCCCCATAATCACACTATAGTTAGCAATGTGCAGGTTGAGGGCAGCAGAAGAGTAAACTTTTCTGCTAATTGCATCGATTTTTCGCCCCTCTCTATCTGCTGGTGAAGAATGCACACCTGTACACTGTTTTGCCTGCATCTCCCTAACTATGAGGGATGAAGCCAGGGGATGGGAGAATAAATGTGACCTTCTTGTTGCACTCCGTATAAACTCTCCACCTTTTTGGATGTGGCAGCCATACTAGCTGTTTTTTGCCATAGGGCCTTGGAAATGTTGGCAATGTCCTCCAAGATAGGGAAGGTGATTATACCAGGTGACTCTGCATGGAGCTTGCCGAATACCTTCTCTCGTGGGATTGCTAATTCTTTGTTTTCCTCCCAAAGTTTATTTATCCCATTTTTAATCTATTTACAAACTTTCCTTTCGATTACATATATAGTTAGAGTCTTACATCATTTTACATTGTCATATATCATACTATTACTTCTCATCATATTATATTTTTACATGATGAATCCAATTATAAACCCTTAACCATCTCTTATTCTGCATTTTTTCATCTTTCTGTTGAAGTATTAAACTTAAGTTGTCCATTTGTGCTAATTCTAACAATTTCGCTACTAAATCCTCTTTGGAGGGTATTTTATCCAATTTCCAATTTCTAGCCACTAGAATTCTTGCAGCTGTTATAATATATACCATTAAATATACATCTTGCTTATCAACGCCCTTTGGAATTACATTCAACAAGTATGTTTCTGGATTTAACGTAACATCTATATTTAGTATTTCTAAAATAATATTATGAACCATTTTCCAGTATGTTTGAATTTTATTGCAATTCCACCACATGTGGTAAAAAGTCCCCACATTTGACTTGCACCTCCAACATTGATTGGACGATTGCGGGTAACATTTCGCTATTTTATCTGGGGACCAATACCACCTGTGGAACATTTTGTAGATATTTTCCTTATAGGCTATGGCTCTCATAAATTTTGCTGACTTCCATATGGAGTCCCACTGGTCTATTTCAATCTCTTTTTGCATATCTTGCATCCAGGAAATCATAACTGATTTAATATTTTCATCCAGCTCGTAGTCTTCTAATAAAAATCTATACAGCTTTTGAATTAGTTTATCACTGGATGACAGCCATATCTTGTCAAGTTGAGAATTCCTGTCTTCAAATCCTTTAAGTTTATCTTTTCCATATCTATCTCTTAATAAACTATTTTCCCACCAAGACAAATTAAGTTGATACTCTCGTAACAGTTTTTCTTCCGTTTTTAAATTATCATTTTCTTCTAATAATAAATAGTACTTTACTTTTAATCTTGATGTTAACACAGAGGGTTTTATGAACGCTTCCCAAAGGAGACACCCATCTTGGTGTTTTCCTATAGACTCTCCCTTTTATTTCATTCCAGGTTTTCATTAGGGCTCCCCTTAATGTATGCTGGTTAAAGATTGAGTGTATTTTCTCTTTCTCGTACCATATATACGAATGCCAGTCCATATAAAGATCATGACCCTCTAATGCCAAAGTTCTCACGTCTTCCAGCATGATCCACTCCTTTATCCATGTTAATGCACAGGCTTGATAATATATTATCCAATTTGGTAAGAACATAAGAACATAAGAGACGCCAATGTTGGATCAGGCCAAAGGCCCATCCAGTCCAACACTCTGTGTCACACAGTGGCCAGAAATACCAGTGCCATCAGGAGGTCCAGCAGTGGGGCCAGGACATTAGAAGCCCTCCCACTGTTGACCCCCCCCCAAGCACCAAGAAGACAGAGCATCACTTGCCCCAGAGCCCCTAGCTATACCTTGTGGCTAATAGCCACTGATGGACCTCTGCTCCATATGCTTATCTAATTCCCTTTTGAAGCCGTCCATGCTTGTAGCACCCACCACTTCCTGTGGCAGTGAATTCCATGTGTTAATCACTCTTTGGGTGAAGAAGTACTTCCTTTTATCCGTTCTAACCCGACCGCTCTGCAGTTTCATGGAGTGCCACGAGTTCTTGTATTGTGAGAAAGGGAGAAAAGTACCTCTTTCTTTACCTGCTCTTTCCCATGCATAATCTTATAAACCTCGATCATGTCACCCTTCATCCCACCTCTTTCTTTCTTATCTTGGAGAACTTTCCATTTAATTCTTGATCTTTTGGGATGCCAAATAAATTTTCTTGTGATTCTATCTAATTGATTAAGGAATTTCAGATTCTTTAACACAGGGATGTTTTGGGCTAAAATAAAAATCTAGGTAAAATGTTCATTTTTATCGTTGCAATTTTGCCCATAAACGACAACGGGAGGTCCTTCCATCTTTTGAGATCTTTCTTAATGTCTTCTAATAACTTGTAATAGTTATCCTCAACCAGAGAACTAGATCTATTTGTTACATAAATGCCCAGATATTTCACTCTTTTTGCTCTTTTTGCTAATTCTGAAGAAGACAGAGTCAGGATTCAAAATGATCTAGATAGGCTGGAACAGTGGGCTGAGACAAATAAAATGAATTTCAATAGAAAGAAGTACAAAGTCCTACACTTAGGTACAAAAAATCAAAGGCACAGATATAGAATGGGAGGGACTTGGCTTGACAGCAGCACATGTGTTCTGGTTGATCACAAGCTAAACATGATCCAGCAGTGTGATGTGATTGGGAAGAAAGCTAACACAGCCTTAGGATGCATTAACAGAAGCATTGTGCCCAGATCACGGGAGGTGGTAGTTCCATTCTATTCTGCTATGGTCAGGCCTCACCTGGAGTACTGTGTCCAGTTTTGGGCACCACATTTTAGGAAGGATGTTGACAAGCTCATGCATGTCCAGAAGACGACAAACAGGATGGTGAGAGGGTTGGAATCCATGTCTTATGAGGAAAGGCTGAAAGAGTTGGGTCTGTTTAGCCTGGGAAAGAGAAGGCTTAGAGGGGACATGATTGCAGTCTTCAAGTATTTGAAGGGCTGTCATGTAGAAGATGGAGCAGATCTATTCTCTCTTCCTCTGGATTGCAAGACCAGATCTCATGGGTGGAAATTACAAGGGAGTTGTTACCGGCTAAATATCAGGAGAAACTTCCTAACTGTCAGAGTGGTTGAGCAGGGGAACAGACTGCCTCGGGAGGTGGTGGATGCTCCTTTGCTGGACGTTTTCAAGTGGAGGCTGGACGACCCTCTTCCGGGTATGCTGTACGGCTCTCTTTCGGCCGTGCTCCTGCAGAGTGCAGGGGGTTGGACTAGATGACCTGCAAGGTCCCTTCTGACTCTAACATTCTATGATTCTATGGTCTTGGGTTGCTGGAAGTCACTTCTATCTCCAGCGATTTAGCCGTTTGCATCATTTGCTCTGTATAGAGCTTCAGATCCTCATTAGGCGACACTGGATCAGGGGCCCCCTGTGGTGTCATCAGGGGAAGGATCTGATGGTAAGTCTGAGCCTGGGCCAGAAAATCGGCTAAAATATGCATTGTGGCTTGTGGAATTTTTAAGGTGGATTATCTGGCAAGAAGAAGAAGATGGCACCTGGTCTCTTTGGCCACTGTGTGACCCAGAGTGTTGGACTAGATTAGCCTGATCCAACATTGGCTTCTCTTATGTTCTTATGTTCTTATATTATAAGGCTTCAAATCTGGCTTTCATAATAAACTCACTAACCAACCCCTCTTTGACTGGTTGGACACAAATAGAAAATCATTACACAGTTCCATTCATGATAGAGGATTTATTTTGGAAAACGTCCTCTTCCAAATTCATATTTAAAATATTTTTTTAGAAAACTCTCTTTGAATTTGGGTTAAGAAATGTCTAATTTTAGATCCAGGGATTTCTCAGTTATGTACATTCTAAAATCAAGAATGGTTCCCTCCAGGAAAAAAATATAAAGCTTTTCAACATTGGTGCAACTTTAAACTCATACGTATTCTGGATATTACTAAAAAATGGAAAATCTTACACAAGCAGACTTTAGAACAAATGTTAAGCAAAGAAATGACATGGTTTACATCCTTACAAATAAAGCATATGATAGAATCTTCACCATTAGCAATGTTATTGAAAAATACAGATGGAAGTACATCAGGTTTAGTCTCTAAAATATATAATAATCAGAGCAGAAAATCCAACAAAATTACTATACCAAGCTAAGTGGAAGATGAACTGTCAAAATGAGGAATTCTAGCCTCAAATATGGAATTCACATAGTCTTAAATCAAAACTATTTAGTATAAGATTTCAGACTATTATAATGTTAACACAGTGGTATCTTCCTTCCACAAAATTACACTGTATAAACAAGTCCTTTTCTCCCTTATGTACAAAAAATGTGGAGATTTCTTGCATTGTTGGTGGACTTATCCACACATCCAACTATTCTGGGGGGAAATGTACAAGTAAAAATCATTACAGGATATGACTTACCTTTTATTCTGGAACGTATATTGTTAGATTATTGTAAAGATCCTTTAGATAAAAATAAAAAAACCCAGAACTAGTATTGATTTTATTGTCAATCATTAGATTGACGATTGTGACTAAATGGAAAGACAGTTCCTCTCCTACTGATGAATCTTGGCAAAACAGAATGTGGGATAATTTAACATTTTTAAAGATATCAGATTCTTTATCTGATTTGGAGTCTAATATTTATATATCAAAATTTGTAGAAACTTGGTTTCCGATTGTTCATTATTTGACTGAAAATTATATATTAAAAATATCCAGTATATTCAACTATGTTGTTGTTTTTATTTGGTGTATGCATATAATCTTTATTTTTGTAATTTTTAAAAAGTAATCTTTTCTCCTCTCTTATTTGTTAAAAATTGTTTTATATAATGATTAAGAAGTATATTATACTTTATTACACCATATAGCTCAGTTGTAATTGTTATGTTATAGCGGATATTGTTTTGTTAAAAAAATGAACATAAATAAAGTTGTTTTAAAAATCTGTGACCCAAGGCACAGATATGACTCAGAGGCCTAATTTTAGATAAATTGCTGCCATGGTCCAGTACACTTCCCTTGAATAATGGTTCAATTGTGTACCTAAAAGAGTATTCAAGGATATTCTGATGAACACAGTTTAAAAAAAAATTATATAAAGAACTCAAATGACACAGAAAATTTGAAATGAAATACTATTACAGATCCACAGAAATTACCTTTCTCTTCTGGTTAAAACTTTTTTTATGCAGTCTGGAGCCAATACTAATGTAATAGTACAAAGTATCGTATCCTTGATATGTCAGGCAATCAGAATGGGGAAAAAAATAATAATTAACCACCTGTGCCCCACCAAGCACCCCATCCAGCTGAATTCTCTGTCAGAGGATGTAGTGATAACCACAGGCACAGACAGCTTTAAAAGTGGATTGGACAGATTCATGGAGGAGAGGTCTATCAGTGGCTACTAGCCATGGTCACTAAAAGGAACTCCACTATCAGAGGCAGTCAGCCCCTGAATCCCAGAGCCAGGAGGCAACATCAGGGGAAGGCCTCGGCCTCTATGCCCTGTTGTTGGCCATCCAGAGGAACCGGTTGGCTGCTATTTGAGACGGGATGCTGGACTAGATGGACCCTCACTGGTCTGGCCCAGCAGGGCTCTTCTTACATTCTTGTGATCGTATTTGCAGCAAGCCTGCTTTCTCTGCCCAGGCAAGGCAGCAAAATAAGGCTTTGTGAGCCCCTGGGTGGCCTGGCTTACTGCACAAGCTGTGTCAGTCAGCGCTAAAGAAATACATTTTTGTGGGCCAGTGGCTGTTAAAGGAAAAGACAAAGTTTCAGGTTCCAGAGAACTGCAGGAGAATCTCTCCTTATATATAATTGAACTAGCAGTAAAGCCCGTATGTAAGGAGAGATAGTGGGTGCCAAAGTTCTAAAATGCACTCCTTTAGTGTATGGACGCTTGAACTGTCAGTCAGAAGATGCTGGCTGAGTTGACTGGCTGCTTTGTGCAGTCCCGCCCAGCGTTTCAAGGTCTTTTGCATATGGAAGCTGATTGGACTTCACTGCATTCCACACCTCAAACTCACCCCCCTCCCCGCAAGGCAGTTGGAATGTCAGTTGCATATGGAACCTTCAAGGTCTTTTGCATATGGAAGCTGATTGGACTTCACTCCATTCCACACCTCATACTCCCCCCCCCCTGCAAGGCATTTGGAATGTCTGGTGGTGTGTAGGTCCCAGGATCATGTTTTAAAAGCTGCCTGGGGGATTATGGACCATTCAC
>NW_015177041.1:71546-78050 GCF_001447785.1 Gekko japonicus | reverse complement strand
TTCCGCCCCCCCCCCGCCCAATGCTGCCCTCTACAGAATCCACCCCCCAAAACTCCAGGTATTTCCCTCCTTAGAGCTGGCAACCCTATTCTATTGCTTCAGACCAACATGGCTGCCCCCACCTTGATCAGTCTACTGTAACGACGAGCCATTTCCAAGCTTGCCTCTAAAAATGTCCCTAGCCCGGTGTTATGTCCGCTGACTGCCACTAGGTGCCAGCGACTTATACCAGAGCTCGGCTCTCAGAGACAATAGGGACTAGGATCCTGAGACCTCAAGTGGTCACCAATAGGAACCTTGGCGGGAAGTTTAAAGCCTCCAACAGGACCTGTGGGTGGTCCACGGGGACTGTATATAGTTGGCCGCCTGGGCGGTATTTGTTGTTGTTATGTTGTGTACTAGTAAGCATGTGCTGACAATCACGCTGTTTCCTGATCTTTCAATTCGTCGAACCCACTACACAACACCCCTTTTCTTGTGGAGTCATAATGGGGAAAGTGCAAGTTGCACACTTTCGCTTCTAAGTCCTCAACAAAAAGGGCTAGAGACTTTTTTCTTTTAGATGAAAGCTCAGAAACAGTACATTGTTGCAACAGGTCATTATAGTATTATAATATATCTATCAGGGGTCATTTTGTAGGAAAAGAGGTGCAGGAGCTCATTAGCATAACTCATTTGCATATGCCACACCCCCTGACCTCACTGGAAGTGTGTCAGAAGGCAACACCCACCGCTCAGGCTCCACCGGACTGTTTTGGATTGCTCGCTGGGGGGGGGGGGGAGAATGTGCAGATCTGTCCCTGCAAAGGAGGTTGAGCTTGAACCTGAATGAAACTTGGTCTTAGAGGTGCCACTGGACTGTTTTGGATTGCTAGCTATTTTGGGGGGGGGGGAATCTGCAGATCTGTCCCCGCAGAGGAGGGAGAGCTTGTACCTGAATGAAACTTGGCCTTCACGGTGCGGACTGGGGCGGGGGGGCCTCTGCAACTTACCTGGCTGCTTCTTGCCCTGACTGAGGGCTGCTGGGAGCAGGGGGCGGCGCTTGTTGCATGTGCCCACCCCCTGGGCACTTTAATGCCGGAGCTCCATTCCTGTGCGCTCCTGCAGGAGATGACCCCTGTCTATTTCCAGTTTTTTGAAAATGCTTCCCCAGAGCCCTCCAGTTGCAGTGGGGAAGCCAGCCACAAAGGGCTGAAGAAAAGAAAATGCTCTGCTGCCACGGAGAGTGCCCCTATATTTACAGCCAGAATGAAAGCTATTCTCTGTGTGGAAACAGCCTGTCAGTGTGTGTTCAGATGGGCCGTTTAGTCCGCTTTTGGCACGCTTCAGTAACGGATTTTATATCCACGTACACACACTCAACATCTGCGCACCGTCCCCAGCCGTTGCTTTGCGGCTCAAACCATTTTTAAAATTGAGTATTTTGTTACCAGGTCCCCAAGTGGTGTTTTCCTGATTCTCCAGTTCCAGCCGCACTTTTCTGACGTCTAATTGCTCCTGCAGTGTCGAGCTACTTCCGGTTTAAACCCCCCCCCCACTCGAAAGCTGCCTGAGGCTTCCGCTTTTCACCCGCCATTTTTTAATGCGTTGGCAGTGTGCGCATAGGCGGAGCTACGCCACCGCGTTTAGAAAACCAACATTTAAATGGTCACTTGTTCTAGCGTTTAGATGAGTTCGGGATATCGCGGAGGCCATTTTCGTGTCAAACATTTAAAGGGAAGTCTTTTGTTGGAGAGGTTGGGTTGATTTGCCCTGGTGGTTCTGCGCACGCGCCATGATAGTTCCCCCCCTTCTATGGAGGGGCGCCTATGCGCATGCGCAAACTGAGGAAATTTTTTTTAAAAGAGAGCCAGTTTGGTGTAGTGGTTAAGTGCGTGGACTCTAATCTTGGAGAGCCGGGTTTGATTCCCCACTCCTCCACTTGCAGCTGCTGGTTGACCTTGGGCAAGCCATAGTTCTGTCAGAGCTGTTCCTGAAAAAGAGCAGTTTCTATCAGAGCTCTCTCAGCCCAACCTACCTCGCAGGGTGTCTGTTGTGGGGAGGGGAAGGGAAAGGAGTTTGTAAGCCGCTCTGAGACACCTTTGGGTAGTGAAGGGGCATGGGGTATAAATCTGATATCTTCTTCTTCTTCTTCTAAAAAACCGCCGACACACACTCCCGTGCGTCAGCAGTGTAGCCGCCGGGGAGCGGCGTGACTGCGCGGTGAGGCGGGATAAGGGAGGTAAGTGTGACCGCAATTATCCCGATCAAATATAATCCAGTTAGAACCAGAGCAGTTTAACCCGCTCTCCGCACGCCATCTGACCGCACCTAGTGCATCTTTTTTTTTTTTTTTTTTTTTTTGCTGCCATGCTGCAGCCAACTCATGGTGACCCTCATGGGGTCTTTAAGGCGAGTGGCATCCAGCGGTGGTTTGCCGTTGCCCACCTGCCTCCCTGTCACAACCCTGGACTTCCTTGGTGGTTTCTCATCCAAGGTCTCACTGCGGCCGCCCCGTTTAGCCTCACAAAGGACTAAATGTGAACTTATAACCTGTGGAGGGCTGGCTCTAAACCCTCAGCTCCTCCATGGTGTATCGAGGGCCTGTCTATGTGCATCACGCAAAAATTAACTGGAGAAATATCAGAACATCCCCCCCCCTGCCTTACAGCATGTCTGACCCAGGAGGGTCAGAACAAGCCCCCAGGGCAGTAGGAATGAATCTGACAGGCTTCCCGGAGGACACGGGGTGGCCAGAAGTCTCCGCAGGGTCCCGGCAGGTGGTGGTGGGCCTGGGGTAGAAACCAGAGGCCTCCTTGTGTGTGGCGTTGTGTCTGAGCCGAGGCCCCTTTGGTGAGGTCTGCCCAGGAAGCTGCCTGACTGGGATCCAGCCTGCGTCTCCACAGCCCACCCCCCACACACGGCTTCTTGACTCCTCTGTTTTCTAGCCCCGAAAGGATGGAAAGCATCTCTTTCCCCCTGTGGCCCAACCCCTTGGCCACACCCTGAGCCCTTCCTCTTGGCTTGTCTTTTCCCCCTGCCTGCTCCGGCCCCTGTCATCTCTCCCTCCTTCTGGGATGCAGAGGCCGGCCAGCCCCAGCTGCCACCCCCCCTCTGATCTCATCCCAGATAAAACAGAGATAAGGAGAGCTGGGGGCAGATGAGGGGTGTCACTCACTGGCCACAAAGTTGGTCACAATAATGCCCAGTTTGGTGTAGCAGTTAAGAGCGCAGACACTAATCTGGGAGAACAGGGTTTGATTCCCCACTCCTCCACATGCAGCTGCTGGTGTGACCTTGGGTCAGTCACAAGCTCTCTCAGCGCTGTTCTCTCTAGAGCAGTTCTCAGTCAGAGCTCTCTCAGCCCCACCTACCTCTCAGGGAGTCTGTTGTGAGGAGGGGAAGGGAAAGGAGATTGTAAGCCTCTCTGAGACTCCTTCAGGTAGTGAAGGGTGGGGTATAAACCCAATCTCCTCCTCCTCCTCCTCTTCTTCATTGCCATAATCCATTCACCGAGTTTTAAAGAAGAATCCAGACATCGTCATCAGAAACTATGTGGGGAGGGGCTGTGGCTCAGTGGCAGAGCATTTGCTAGGCATGCAGAAGGTCCCCGTTTGAATCTCTACAATCTCCAGTAAGGATCAAGCATCAAGCGGTAGGTGATGCAAAAGACCTCAGCCGGAGACCCTGGAGAGCCGCTGCCAGTCTGAGCAGACAGGACTGACCTTGAGGGACCGTGTGTGTGTGTGTGTGTGGGGGGTCTGATTCAGTATAGGGCAGCTTCACGTGTTCAATTTGTTCAAGTGTTGGTGGATTCCTCCCTGTCCGGCTTTTGCTCCCCAGACTGACTGTCTGGCAATCAAAAGAAAAAACCTTTAATGAACTTGCAGGGTTGAAAAGGGAAGACAGTTCAGGGGCTGCTGAGGCTTCTGAGTAGAGGTACAGCGTGATTCTTGTCCACGTGGGTTAGTAGGAAACTGAGTGCCCTCTCAATAACGTGCCATGTGAATCCCGTTTCAATTCCACCTAGCTGCAAAAAGGTAATCTTCCATGCAAAAAAGTAATCAGCCATGCAAAGGAACTCTCCTGTGGCCACTCCAGTTTTCTCTTGCTTTAAGGGCAAGTTAGTCTGAGGAGAGACACAGGAAGGCCCAGAAAGCAGCAGGCGGCACATGCCAGGAAGAACTGAGCCTGTGGCAAGGCCTCTGCGGACCATCTCTGCCAGGCCTGTGCAACGCAGGGTCCTTCCCTGCAGGGACCGGTGCCCTACTTGAGGGCCACCCATTTTTTAATATACAATAAAGTTTATTGAAATTTTGGTAAGATTGTTAACAATGCAAACACAGAAACATTCAAAGTGCTAGAACAACATGTAGATAAAGACCAACAGAATATTGTGCATATTAAGATTTAGATCAACAAAAAACGTATCGGAATAAATAACAACAATGGGGTACCATCCATTAACTAGAGGTAGTCCTAACACATAGGGATGTCATCAGTAGCAACAATCATACATTGAAAAGCATTACCACAACCACAGGTCATCAATTACTTTGGGAATGTCTTGTTGGGTGGTGAGGTATTCTAACACATGAAACCATGTTGGAACAAAAGTAGAAGAGACGGGAAGCTTATCAAAACGCGTAAGATCATCGGAGAGTTTTGCCATGATATATAAATCCCACAACTTTTTATGTCATTGTGAAAGTGTGGGTGTCATTGCCGTTTTCCAGTGTGCAGCAATGACAGTTTTAGCTACAAAAAGTATAAAATAGACCCTTTCTTTGTTAGAAAACGAGATCTCATTAGTAGCCCATTCATTCAAAAACAAGTTTTTTGGCCTAGGAGAAATGTCTATATGTGTGATAGGTTTGATTTAGAACAGCAGTCCAGAAAGGAAGAATTTTGGGGCAAAAGGCCCAACAGCGTAAATAGTTTCCCACGTTGCTGCATTTTTTCCAGCATTTTGGACTATATGATGGATTTATGTGAGCCAGTTTCTGTGATGTAAGATACCAGTGTGACAATATTTTGAAGGATTGTAATTTTACTGCTGTGATTTTAGAATAGAATGGAGAAGAGGCCCAAATCTGATTCCAAGATTCCTCTGAGAGATTGTGGTTACAATCCTTGTGCCGCAGAGCATGATAGGACAGAAGTGTAGTGCTCCCTTTTGATGATAGAACTTTGTGTATCTTAGAGATTAGACCTTTCTGAGAGATGCTAGCGGGTTGAAGAATCAATTCAAATTCAGTATTTTTAAGATGGAGTGAAGACGAATTATAGTACAGAGACGCGAGATTTGAAAATATTGCATCCAAGGGACTTTGGTTTTTAATTTAGTTTCCAGAGATACTTTAGGCAATAACAACTGCTTAGATGTGAGGTCCTGCAGAGTGGTGACTTTAACCGATTTCCAAGTGTTGAATGCCAGATTATTACAGCCTGGCACAAACCAGGATCGATTCAAAAAAGACTGGTATCATGAGATGGGTGGCAGTAAAACAAGCCTCATACAATCCCAACATGTTAACATCGTTGTGAGTAGAGGGCTATTGTGAACTTGTTTGGGCCGACTTGAAGGAAATTGCCAGATAACTTCCTGTACCTCAAAGGGTGTGGTGTAAAAAGCAAACTTTTGAATTTGGTCAGAGTCGTCATGTAATGAATGGCACTATAATATCCTTGTGAATTTGGAAAGTTTACCCCCCCCCACCCCTTGCAGTGCTTCTATATAAGATGTTGCAACTAATTCTAGGATGTTTATATGACCATTTGATCTGCCGCGAACAGTCTTTGATCTTCCTTTTTCAACTGGCATTCGTGAGCTGGCTTTAATGGCTTTTAAACCGCGCGTTTTAATTCATTAGCCGCCTGGACCCAGAGACAACCCCCCCCCCCCCGGCGATCTCTCCGTCACCCAGGAGGCCACCGCCCGGCCCCTCCCGCCCTCCCTCCGGGAGGAGCGCCCAGGCGGCTCCGGGACATGTCTGAGCGGGCGGCGAAGAGCGGAGCCCGCCGAGGAGGCCGTGGCGCCCAACGGCGCACGCGCAGCAGAGGCTCCCCGCGCGAACGCCCCGCCCTTTCCCCCTCCTCCCCTCGGCCGCGACTGCTCCAGGCCAGGCGCGCCGGTCCTCCTGCGCACGCGCGGCAGGGCTCGGCGTGATCCGGGAAGCGCGCCGGGGTGAAGGGGCGGGGCCTGCGGGGCCCGGGGCGGGGCCTGCGCCGAGGAGGAGGAAGAACGCCAGGAAGGGAGGAAGCCGCCATCTTGTCGTCGCGTCTCCGCTGCCGCCGCCGCCGCCGCCATAGTCCGGAGGAGACCGACCGCGGAGGAGGAGGCGGAGGAGGAAGAGGCGCCGAGCGGAAGAGGGCGGGAGCGAGCGAGCGAGGGCGGCCCGGGCCGGCTGTTGGCGGCGGTGAGGCGCGCCCCCCTCCACCCCCCCTCCCTCCTCCTCCCGGCGCTGAGGGGGTCGCGCGCAGCTGGGGCCGGGATCGGGGCCCCGCCTCACACGCCCCCCCCTA
>NW_015177041.1:56298-71129 GCF_001447785.1 Gekko japonicus | reverse complement strand
GTGGGGTGGGGGGCGGCGGCAGCAGGATTCGCCTTGCGGGAGGCCCGGGTTTGGGACGAGCGAGCCTCCTCGGCCCTCGCGCCCAGGCACCCCTGCGGGAGCAGAAGGCAGATGTGTGGGGCGAGCCTCTCGGCCTAGCTGCAAAGAGGTCCACCGCCTGAAAGTCCAGCTTGCCCTCGGGGAACCTCCTTTTGGGAGCTTACGTGTGGGTCAGAAGAGGCCCTCCTAGTGGGAAGGGCGCCGTCCCGTCCAAGTTGGGGCAGGGGCGGGGAGGGATCTTGCCCCAGTCTCATACTTAGGGCGCCCTGCAGTGCCGAACAAACTGTCCCCTGTTCAGCCCTTCTGTGTAGTCGTTGAGGAATGGTAAGAAAACAGCAAGAAGACCAAACTGGCGTAGTTTTGTTTTGGTGACTTGGGAGCAGCAAGCCAAAACATTGTCCCTTGGTGAAGAGGTCTTAGATTAAGCAGGGAATCATCACAGTTTCTGGTTAGTTCCTGAGTGGTGACGTTTACCAAAATGTCTCTTTTCATTGCCAGGGTCGGTGGAGAGCGATGACCTTTGGCACTTTCCCCCGCAGAGATGGAGGGTTTTGGCCCTTGTTCATCAAGTGGATGTCCTGACCAATGCTTCCTCTAAGCTCTGGAGTCTTGGGAGCAAAAATTCTACTTTCTGAGCTACCGGCATTTAAGTCGTGAGCAAGCAATTTGGCTACTGCATCAATTAGTTTGCTCTGGGGCCATCCTTCCAGAGCTAAGGCAAAAATGTGTGAGCCGGAGGCTGAAAAACTGAGCTAGCTCACACTGACTCAGCTTAGAGGGAACACTGGTCCTGAATCCTGACCTGTGTTACATTCTGCCAGTGTGGGCAGCCTTTACCTCACCTGAACAGGTGATTGCCCCAAGGAATTCCTGCATATAACACTGTTGCTTGTCTTTTCAGACTGAACTGAGTGATTTTGGATAGAACTCCAGTTTGCTAGAAGACCTTTTTGAAGGAGTTGTTCCGCAGTGCATCAGCGCAAGTGACTGCTTTGCTTCTGAGTGACTTTACCGGTGCTTGCCTGCATTGCAATAAGACTCATATATTGAGCAAGACATTATTTATCTCTTCATCTTGGAGAGCCTAATAAACTGTTATTACAGTTTCTGTACTCACTTTTCAAAGTTTTGAAGTCAAGAAAGACATCTTTATAAAGCAGAACATGAGTACGGCCAGAACAGAGAACCCTGTTATAATGGGTCTCTCCAGTCAAAATGGACAGTTGAGGGGCCCAGTAAAACCCAGCAGTGGTCCAGGAGGCGGGGGAACACAGGCTCAGCAGCAGATAAACCAGCTGAAACATCCCAACACAATCAACAATGGCACTCAGCAGCAAGCCCAGGGTATGCCCTCCACTCTCAAGTAAGTACTTGTATGAAGCCTTGTTATACAGGGTGGTACTTAAATAATGGTCACCGGGTTTCTGATTCCTTGGTGAGAATACTTTTTCTTGTGGCCTTAGTTTAGGACAAGAGCAGTGTTTGATGCCAGGCATTAATTGGCACCTTATTTTATCTACATTGTCATTGCTTTCTGGTGGTGAGAGCCTGCTGGATCAGACCAGTGGTCCGTCTAGTTCAGCATCCTGTTTCAAGCAGTGGGGGTATCACCTTGGTGCTGGGCCAGGCAAACAAGGCATGGAGACTAGACTGAGGCCCTCTGCTGCTGCTCCTTCCAAACACTGGAATTCAGGTGTTTGCTGCCTCTGTAGATGGAGGATCCATTTGGTAACCATGTGTGGTATCCATTGATAGACTCCTCCTGCATGAATTATCTAACCTCCTTTTAAAACTCTCTGTGCTTGATGTCAACAGTATGTCCACTGGAAGTGAATTCCACTGTTTATTTAATTGTTGAGCGAAGAGGTATTTCCTTTTGTCTTTATCCCATCAGCTTCGAGTGCCCCCCTCAGTCCAAAATTACAGAAGAGAGAGAAAAAGCTCCCTCTATCCACTTTCTTCATCCCATGCATAATTTTATAAACTTCTGTCATGTTTCTCCTTAGCTGTCTTTTACGTAGATTGAGAAATCTTCACTCTAGCTGTTCCTTATTGGAAAGGTACTCCAACCCCTCAGTCATCTTGGTTGCTCTCCTTTGTACTTTTCCCATCTTGTTTTTGAGATACAGGAGTTAGCTAAATGGGCTTGCTTCCTTCCATCATGAGAACTGTCCTTTTATTCCTGCTCGGTGCTTCCTGTAGTTAAACCAGTTTTTAATCCACAAAAGAACCTGTTCTCTTACCCCATGACATCTAGGCTTACTCAGGAGTCTTTGGTGAGGTACCGTGCCAAAGGCCTTTTGGAAGTCCAAATATATAATGTCTACTCTGGGTTGTCATCTACAGGCTTGTTAACCTGCTCAAAGAACTCTCAAGAGCTTGGTGAGGGAGGAATTCCCATGGCAGAAGCTATGCTGATTTTTCCTCAGTTGACCTTGTGTCTCAGTACATTTAATAATTCTCTCATTTATTTAAATGTTAATATGCTACTTTCCCACACGAATAGGGTTCCTATGGAGATGGACATTAAAATAGCATTTAAAATATGTATGTAAATATTTAACAGTAGAATAAGACCATCTACACATCCGAGTAACACACACAGGTGGGGAGAAGGGCCCACAAGGACTTACTGGGGGTAGCAAATGAAATAAAGAAGTCCTTGCCCACGGAGTGAGTCAGACGGGGTGAATCTCCCTTGAGAGGCAGCTCCAAAGTTTTGGCACCACAACCGAAAAGACCCTTTTTGAGTTGCCACCATCTAGCTTTTGGGGGGGGGGGGCACCTGAAGCAGGGCCTCCAAAGACGATTGGAATGGATGGGTAGGTTCAGTTGGGAGAAGGCATTACTGGAGGTGTGGTGACCCCAAGCCCTACAGGGCTTTAAAGGTACGTTGAATTGGGCCCAGAAGCAAATTGGGAGCCAGAGAGATGGAATAAGAGTCTAGTGCAGGGGTGGCCAAACTGCAGCTCGAGAGCCGCATGCAGCTCTTTCACACAGTCTAATTTTAATGTTAATAAAAAGCAAATTTACATGTTTTTCAATAAAACCGTGTGTGTTATATTTGTTCATGTCTTGCGGCTCTCAAACATCTGACATTTATTCTGTGGCTGTTGCGTTAAGCAAGTTTGGATACCCCTGCTCTAATGGCAGGGTCCCTGGGGCCCACTCCAGTCAGCGTTCTGGCCACAGCATTCCATAGCAACTGCAGCATCTGGACAGCCTTCGTGGGCAGCCCCATGTAGAACACAGGGAGTAATCTAATCTAGATGTTCAGGGCAGTGCACCACAATTCCAAGAGGAGCCACAGCTGTCTCACCAGCCTAAACTGATAAAGGGCACCCTGACCCCTGCTGCCGCCTGTTTATCCAGCAGAAGGCCTGGGTCCAGCAGCGCCCCAAGGTAAATGCCTAGTGCTTTATGGGAAGTGATAAAAAAGAAAACTTTGTCTTTTATGGTTGCCTTGACCTGGTGTCCTTAACCATGCAGACATCCTTTTAGACCAGGTGTGTCGAACTCATTTGTTACAAGGGCTGGATCTGACATAAATGAGACCTTGTCGGGCCGGGCCATGTGTGTCATAAACTGTAATGCCAGGTAGTGGAGATATTAACTTTATAAAAGACACAAACACAAAGATATTTTTTAAAACTTAAAATAAAAACATGCTTTAAAAATTAGCTCTCTAAGCTGCAAACCTACTTTTGACATTGACATTCACCACAGAAATCTCATGCTCAGAGTTCTGAGTCTCGGACCCAGGTTAAAACATGAAATGGCTGAGTGACTAAGAGTGTAGAGTGAACCTTGTAGGGGTTCCTCAATTAGTACGTCACAGCCTGGGGAACTCGTACAAGATAATGACTCAGCCCTACTCCACCTTCCTGAGTAGATATAAATTACCTGCCTACCACTTTTCTTCTCACCTTGACAGAAAGAGTACTCCATCTTTCTGTGTTATACCTCTGAGGATGCCAGTCACAGCTGCTGGCAAAACAGCAGGTCCTACAATGTCAAGACCACAGCCATACAGCCCGGAAAATCTACAACAAATATTTGGAACTGGTTATCTTAATGTTGGTCAATCATCTTGGCTTGAAAGGGAAAATTGGATAAGGGTGTATAATTCCCCAATTAATGGGAATCTGGAAATAAGATCATCGTTTGGGTGAGCTATTAACATCATCTTTTGGGTGAGCTGTGACAAAGCCCTCTTTTAATTAGGACTGTATTAGACTCAACAAGTAGGCAGTCTCTGTTAATAGTAGCCATGATGGGCTGTACTAACTGGACTTGCAGTATATACAGGTATAAGTGTTGTGTCTGCACCTTTGGGTGATTTCTCTTGACCTTGCTTTGGTGTATTTGGCTGGGGTTGTCTTAAAACAGGCTGTTTTTTAGCTTACCACCTTGGTATTCTTTAGGGAGGCCATGTAGGAATCCTGCTCATAGCCATATGAAAATTGCCAGTATGGCTTGCCAGATGATGCTCATTCTGTCCAGTTTATAAGTGTCTCAATACCTGGCATAAGGACCTTCTGTGATATGTCTACTCCACAAGCTTTCTATTTTAACCCCACAATGGCTTACCCAAAGGACTCTGGAAACTGTAGTTTGGTGAATGTGTGGAGATCTTCTGTGGTATCTATAGTTTGTGTGGGAGGGGAAGGAATGTCTGAGAAAAGTGTTTAAATCTGTGGTGTGGCTTTGCCCTTTAAAGACACTGGCATGGCTTCTATCGTGTTCCCCTCTGGCCTCTCTTTCTGGCTTTGTGATATTCTTGGCAAAATGGTGCATCTGTGCAATATGGGGGACTCCAGAGCAAAGCTTCCACAGTGGCAAAATGCAGTTCAGTGGCTGACACGACACTGTTGTCTTACTTTAGACCTGGCGATGACTGGAAGAAGACTTTGAAACTTCCTCCAAAAGATCTGCGGATCAAAACTTCGGTAAGAAGCAATGAAGGGTAAAGCATCCAGAGTAGTTTTATTCTACTTGCTGCGCTTTTGACCTCCTTGAGGGAAAGGGCACTTTAAAGGACCACCCATAGGATCCTACCTGACCACCCTGGTAATCTTCAGAGGTCTTGCCTCAGGTTCCTCCACCATCTGAGGCTAGAAAAGGCCTTCTTGATTGTGGCACCAAAACGTTTGGGACTCCCTCCCCAGGGAGTTGTCTTCTGTGCAGCCGATGAAGGCTGGGGGGGGGGGGGGGTTGGTGTTCCATCAGTAACTCTTATTAAGTCTCCTCCCTATCTATGTTTAGTACAACAAAAGTTAAAGAGTCCAGTGACACCTTTAAGACCAACATGGGGAGGGGGACACAGCATAGGTAATAAATAGGTTAGAACTGGAGATTGATGTGTCCTAATTTGTGAGAGTCCCGTCCTTAGACCCCCCCATCCATCTCCTTTCTAGCATGGAGGTGAACTTTACAGCATCTTGGCTGTGCAGAGTATTTTCCTTGTCCCCAAAACAGAGAACTACATTTAAATCTGCCATTCCAAATTACATTACTTATTCAATTACATTCTTAATTGTTAAGAGCAGTAATAACATTTTGTTTCACAAAGACATGGAGTTAATTTCCCCAGTTGAACCGAAACAGATGATTACCAGAAACCAAGTGTGTCATTCTTTTGATCTGTTTTTTTTAAAAATACTTTCACTATTTTGCATGCTAATTTAACAAGCCACCCCTATATATACAGCTATGATATGGAATTCTGTTTCATCGTCTGGCAAAGTGTGCACGCACACGAAAGCTCACATCTTGAGTAAAAAATTGTTGGTCTTAAAGGTGCCCGGCTGGACCCTTAACTTTGTTGTATTGCTTCAGACCAGCAAGGCTGCCCACCTTGATGTATGTTTTAGTGTTTGTATTACATTTTATTTATTTAAAAATTTATATATGCTTGCTTGTATTTTATATGCTTTTTAATGTCTGACATTTTAATGTTTGCCACGTGTGGGGACTCTGAAGTGGTGGAAAGGCAGCATAGAAATGTATTGATTACATAAAATAAATACTTGAAAGGCCTCAGTGCTTGGCAAAAGATCTGTTGTTTTCACCAGTGTCTGCCAGCCTACTAATGTCTTACAGGTCAGAGCCGGAGGCCAAGATGTGTGTGCCCGAGAGGGCTTGCTTTATTTCTTGCACCCCTTTAAAGCAGATGTGTGGCCCTCGGGCAGCCCCGCTTTGCTTGTGTGTCAACTTTAGCTTTGTGTGGGTGTACTTTTTGTGGATAACCTTTTTAGGGGGGAGGTTGTCTTACATTCAGGGTTGTCTGCCGGTCATATAAACGCAGTGCCTTGCACGTAGGCTGCTGCTTTTGGGGGAAACACTGGCTAACTGTACTGCTTTGCTGGTTCAGGATGTGACTTCCACTAAAGGAAATGAGTTTGAAGATTACTGTCTGAAACGGGAGCTGCTGATGGGAATTTTCGAAATGGGCTGGGAAAAGCCATCTCCTATTCAGGTTGGTTTGTGGCGGCTTATGTGATATGCTTGCTTAGTGCTTTGCTGCCTCTCAGAAGTGGGCAGCGTGGGGCATAATGCTTTAGATCTCTGGTGCAGCCAAGTGGTGGAGTAGGCCCTGTTGCTGTCACTTGGACTCTGTTGTCACCCAGCTGCCATTCAGAGAATGGGAGCTCTTTCCTGACTTCCGGATGTTGGCAGTGCTGTATGAGGCAGGTGGGCCGCAGAGTTGGTACGAAGCCCACCATGTCTGTGTTGTGGGCAGTCCACAGACGTTTCAGAGCCGGCAGCAGCAGGGAAGACCATTGTCAGAATCTGGCTTTTCCGCATATGCTGTTGGTGTTGCTGTTTCATGAAAATGTCAAAATAGGCTCTCTGTTAAATGCCTGTTTGCAGCCCACCAAGCTTTCCTTTTCTTATACTGTCTTTAAATGGACTGGCAGCATCCTCTGATCCAAAAGATACCCCTCAGGTAACTTATTGAGGTGGGTGGGAGCAAGCACGTAGCCAGTAAATCTTTGGTGGGGGTGCAAACACCGAGAGCTGGGAGCTTAATTAGATTACTGCTAATTAGATTATCATTTAAAGAGGCATGCCTTCCCTTCACTCGCTGAGTTGTGTTGGGGCGGCATGCACCAGTAAAAAAGGGAAGGTACCTTCACTTGCTGACACATGCCACCTTCGTGGCACAATTCAAGGAGGGAGAAAGGGGAAGTTATTTGAAGTTTAAATACCTCCCCTTCCCTCCCTGAGCTGTGGTGCAGTGGCAGCACGTGTCAACAAGACAAGGGAAGGTATTTAAAGAGACATACCTTCCCTTCCTGACATACAGACGCAGGGAGAGAAGGTACGGTATTCAAAGGGAGAGGCCAGGAGGGAGCATGAAAAATTTAGGATGGGGCGTTGCTCCAAGAGCCGCCCCGCCCCCCCCAGTAGCTGTCGGCCTGGGTGAGAGCCCCACTGTACTTTCTGATTCTGCTGGTGACAGCCATGTCTTAGCTTTGGTGACAGTCTGTTGTTGCTAAGAATAGATTGAAGAGAGTGGGTTAGGGTGCCGGTGGCTTGACTAATGGACAGGTGGCTGCATTTGGATTAGCCTTCTGTCCCCCCACCACTGGTAGGCATTGTGAGATGAGTGGTTGCTGCAGCGGGCACTGTGCTGACCCTCGTGGCTTCTTCTCAGGAGGAGAGCATTCCTATTGCTCTGTCTGGGAGGGACATCTTGGCAAGAGCAAAGAACGGAACTGGCAAGAGTGGTGCCTACCTCATTCCCTTACTTGAACGACTTGACTTAAAGAAGGACAACATACAAGGTCAGTGGTACTCAGATGCTTCTCCAGTGAAAAGTGCAAGATACCCTAATTGCTTACCTGCTAATATGGATTCCCACTTTGTGCTTATTGGAGTACAAAAATGTCTGTAAAAGTCAGGGTTGGTTGTGGTGCCGTAGCCCTGCTGGTGTAGGGACACCCCTTTCTTCTTGATATCTGCTCATTTAAGGAGGATAATGGTTCTGTTTGGGCGGCATTTAATGCAAGGAAGAATGGAAGGCTTGAATTGTGAAGCTGCTCATCCCCTTAAGGGGAATGAGGTCAGAGGTGAGAAGCAGATGACTTGCTGTAACTGTACACACACACACCCTGGTTTAGTTAAGAACCTTGCTGAATTAGTTTGGTCTGCTCTTCTTGTCAAACCATGGCCAAATGGATGCATCTGGTGCAAGGCAGGAGGGAGGGGGGTGCTAACAGATGCTCTGACTGTCCCCATCCTCTGTTTCTTGGAGGCATAACTGTCTGTCAGCAAAGAGATTTCGTTGAACTAGATCTCTCTAAGCCTTCATCGAGCCTTGAGTTCAGACAGTAGACCTCCTGGAAATCTTCCACTCCCACTCTGAAGGAAACCTGTTGTTGGCACATGCTGAGCACAAGAGGCAGCGCCCTGACTATTCTCCCCTCTTCTTAGCAATGGTGATCGTTCCCACACGAGAGCTGGCCCTACAGGTCAGTCAGATCTGCATCCAGGTCAGCAAACACATGGGAGGGGCCAAAGTGATGGCAACCACCGGAGGAACCAACCTGCGTGATGACATAATGAGGCTTGACGATACAGGTAGGACCTCTGGGCTGGTTGTGAACTAGGCACTAAAACACTAGTGACAGTCAAAGCCCCAGCTGGTGGCTTTGATTTTACTACTCTGCCCTGTGCCAGATCCCCACAAATTCAAGTTGGAGTTTCTCTGTGTTTTTCCTTTTACAGTACATGTGGTGATAGCTACACCAGGGAGGATTCTGGACCTTATCAAGAAAGGAGTAGCAAAAGTGGACCATGTCCAGATGATTGTTCTAGATGAGGTAATGCTGGCATCAGTTGGGGCTGTGCAGGTTCATGCAGACATTCAGTCAGGTGTCTGAAGTGCCGTTTGAAACGAGGCCTGTGTTATGGTGCGTTGCACGAAAGGTTCCTTCCTCTGTTGATCGGGAGGGCTGCTGCATAGCTTGAGGAAGTGACCAGCGTAGTTTCCCCGTTCTTAACTGGAATAGGTTTAACAGGAATATTTTAAGGCTGAAGCTGGGATTGTGGCCTGGTGGTTATAGAACCAAGAGGCTTGTTGGGACCAGCACTGAAGCAAGTTTCCAGAAGTTGGAAGAGCACGTTGATATTGAACCTGTCCATTTCTCATTGCAGGCAGACAAGTTGTTGTCCCAGGATTTTGTTCAAATAATGGAGGACATCATTCTCACGCTACCTAAGAATAGGCAGATCTTGCTATACTCAGCCACTTTCCCTCTAAGTGTACAGAAGTTTATGGTAAGTGCCGTGCTGATCTCCTTGTTATCCTGGGCTACTGGCAGCTTTTCTGGAAAAGCCCATGTTGTTTAATCAGCCAGTGGGATGTCTAGTCAAATGCAGGCTGCATGTTTTCCTAAACTTTGGAACGCTTGTTTCAGAATTCCCACTTGCAGAAACCCTATGAGATTAACTTGATGGAGGAGCTGACGCTGAAGGGAGTTACCCAGTACTATGCCTATGTTACTGAGCGCCAGAAAGTACATTGCCTCAACACATTATTCTCCAGGGTAAGCAGTGTTGTCTAGTTTCCACTTGATCCTCCTCATGTTCTCTCCTTTGCATGGAACCTGAGAGGGAAGTTGTGTGCTTAAACAACGGACTAAATAAGTCAGTTCATCTAGCGAACAGGAGTGTAAATGAAAAAGCAGGAACCTCCCAAAAGATGCCTGTCCATGACACTGTATGGGGATGTAGTAGTAATATGAAACAGCACAATACTTCATATCTTTTGGATGTTAAATTTCCTGTAATTTTCTGTTTTCTGTCCCCATTAATATGAGTTATGTCTCCAAATAACTCTCAAGCTCTGGGCAAAAGTTCTGCCATTTAGTACATAACTGCCTGCTTTGTACTTGGGGAAAGACATGATGATATTTCATATGTCCTCCTTTGACAGAGCAAGAAGGGTCAGGACATGGGCACTGATAGGCTCTTTTTCTGCCTGCATTCCCATCCTGAAAGATAGAGAGAAGGCCTGCTGTAACTGAGTAAAACAAAGTTTGAGTCCAGTGTCACCTTTAAGACCAACAAAGTTTAATTCTGGGTATAAGCTTTCATGTGCAGATGAAGAAATGTGCATGCACAGAAAAGCTGATACTTAGAATTCAACTTTGTTGGTCTTAAAGAGTCAGTTTGGTGTAGTGGTTAAGTGCACGAACTCTAATCTGGGAGAACCGGGTTTGATTACCCACTCCTCCACTTGCACCTGGCTGGGTGACCTTGGGCAAGCCATAGCTCTGGCACAGCTGTTCTTGAAAAAGAGCAGTTTCTGTCAGAGCTCTCTCAGCCCCACCTACCTCACAGGGTGTTTGTTGTGGGGAGGGGAAGGGAAAGGAGTTTGTAAGCCGCTCTGAAACTCCCTTGGGTAGTGAAGGGCAGGGTATAAATCTAATCTCTTCTTCTTAAAGGTCCCACTGGACTCAAACTTTGCTCTATTGATTCAGACAAAAACAGCTACCCACTTGAATGTATGCGAGGTTAAGTTTCTCAGATAAAACTTCCTGTGTTGATGTGGGGGAGGAGCGTGATCTGCAGTTCACAGGAGATTGTTGATAACTTATCTGAACCTTTAGCCAGAAGCTATAGATAAGCTACTTGAATAGTATTGCCCTACATAATCCCTATATATATATCTGAAAATATTAGTTTGAGATTTCAAGGCAGGGAACCAATTACAGTTGAAATGTTTTTTGTTTTTCCGCTTAGCTTCAAATTAACCAGTCGATCATTTTCTGCAACTCCTCCCAACGGGTTGAACTGCTAGCCAAGAAAATCTCCCAGCTGGGGTATTCGTGCTTCTACATTCATGCAAAGATGAGGCAGGTCAGTGCAAGGTGCCCAGCACTTACGTGGCCTTGACCACCTTCTTCCATCCAGATCACGGCAGAGCCGTTTAAGGGGATCGGAGCCACAGTGCTGCTGTGGCTGCTCCTTGTGGCTGATTCTGTGGTCATCTGCCACGGGGGCCTTTGCTTTGTGCTGCTAGTGGCCATGCAGCTCTTTTGTAGAGTCCTGGAGGAAGAGCAAAAGAAACCAGAGAGCCAGTTTGGTGTTGTGGTTAAGTGCGCGGACTCTAATCTGGGAGAACCGGGTTTGATTCCCCACTCCTCCACTTGCACCTGGCTGGATGACCTTGGGCAAGCCGTAGTTCTGCTAAGAGCTGTTCTCTCAAGGGCAGTCCTCTCTCAGCCCCACCCACCTCCCAGGGTGTCTGTTGTGGGGAGGGGGAGGGAAAGGAGTTTGTAAGCCGCTCTGAGACTCCGAGTGAAGGGCGGGGTATCAATCCAATCTCTTCTCCTTAAGTTGTTCAAACCGTGACAGTCCGCAATTCTTCCATTGAGTAGACCTGTGTGGCTTGGAGCCCACAGGGGCCTAAAGAGGAAAGGCTCCGTCACTCTGCGCTACAGGAGTGTCATAGGGAGTAATCGACTGTTCTTCTTTTCCAGGAGCACCGCAATCGAGTGTTCCACGATTTCCGGAATGGCTTATGCCGCAATCTTGTTTGCACTGGTAAGTTTCCTTTGTCCTTTCTCTGGATTGCATTTCCTTTCTTAAGACTTGCTGTTTAGTGGCCAAAGAGAAAAGGCTTTTTTGGTGGTGGCGGTGGCGCCTCCCCTTTGGAATGCTCTCGCCTGTGAGGCTCAGCTGGCACCTACCTTGCTTTCTTTTAGATGCCAGGCCAAAATGTTCCTTTTTACCCGGGCTTTTAACTAAGATGATTTTCTTCTAAACATTTTAAGGTCTGGTTCTGGCCATTTTATCTACATCATTTTTGGCGGCTTTATGCTGTTATCCCCTGGCTTATTTTAGTGGTGTCAGCTTGTTTTTTAATGATTGTGTTTTAATGGCTGTCCTGAAAGGGGCAAGTACGAGGTAATGTGAATACAAAGAGGCTTGGGTTGTAAATTGAACGGCTTTTGTGCCTCTTCGTTGCCAAGCGTGGGCTTGTTTGGAGTTCTGGATCTCCTGGGCTGGCGACAAGGCCATTGAAGGGCAGGAGGGGGTGACGTCTGCATCTGCCACGGCCACCTACAGTGCTTATCCTTAAAAATGTGACCATTTTAACACATCTGTCCTCTGACTGGCTAAGGCAAAGGCTTAATGCCAGATGAGGTACGTGATGCAACAAGTATGTTGTGTAGCCACCGGCTGTCCTGCCGCACTTGGGTTGTGGAGGACCCTGCCTGCTGTTTTTGTCCAGTGGTCTAAACTGGAGTTCTTGACTTTCAGATCTGTTTACCCGAGGTATTGATATCCAAGCTGTGAATGTTGTGATAAACTTTGATTTTCCAAAGCTGGCAGAGACATATCTCCACCGTATTGGCAGGTCAGGTAAGGAAGCTCCGTTGCAAGGGAGGACAAATTGGGCGGCTGGTGAGCCTTCAGATGAGAGGGGCTGTTTGATCCAGGCAGCTCAGCAAGATGGTGGAATTCTATTGCCGGGAATCTGTCAGGCAGCAGTGGGCTTTAAATGCAGTCCTCTGAAGAGACCGGAGATTCAGCTGGTGAATGAGCTGCCCACCCCCAGCCAAGCTCATGTGCTGCAGACACAGCGGCTTCTTAGCAAGCAGCTGTATTGTGAACTGGCATTGGGGCAATGGGCGTGGCTGGGTGGGGGCAAGACAAAGAGGAGGAAATTGAGTGCAGGCACAGTGGAGGTGGTTCTGTTGGAAGATCTGGAGCCAGCCTCCCCCCTAGAGACTGGCTGCTGTGGCTCACTGACACCCCAGAGGAGTCCCTCATTCCTTCCTGAGGAGCCTCTCGACCCTCCGTCCCTGTCCCTGGTGTGATTGCCTGGCTGCCCTTGCAGGGCTGTGCTGGCCACACCATCCCCTCTGCTTTGGGGGGGGGGGTGCATGCCAAGGATTGCTCAGAGCGGGCTCTCCAGGCTCCTCCCCACGTCCCTGGCACTGGCTGCCCTCTGGGCTCTGTCACTCCCCACAGTGAAGAGCGCCCTTGGGCTTTGCTGCTCCTGCTTGGCTGTTAACTTGCACAACTGTAGGTCACAAGAGTTTCTGTTGTGTGACCTGCCAGCCCCCTTTGGATTGAACACACGAAGCAAGCCTATATTCCTCGTTATGGCAGAGATCCAAATGCAAAAGTTTCTCCGCTTGTGCTGCACCCTTCTCTCTGAGGGATGGGTAACATGAAACACAAGTTGACAATGCTACCATAATTGGGGATGTGAAACTCGAAACTGCTTCTGTCACCGGGAAGGAGCGCTTTCTTTTGTCTTTGGTGCTTTCGTTGAGCTGCACGCCCATTGCTTGCAAGGAGCAAATACTGCTCTTAGCTTGCTTGTAGCCTTCTCACGTTTGCTGATTTTTTTCCCCTTGAAGGTCGGTTTGGCCACCTCGGCCTGGCCATCAACTTGATCACCTACGATGATCGATTCAACCTGAAAAGTATTGAAGAGCAGCTGGGGACAGAAATCAAGCCCATCCCCAGTAACATTGACAAGAGCCTGTATGTGGCAGAATACCATAGTGAACCCGTAGAAGAGGAGAAACCTTAACTGCTGCGTATGTGTCTTATCTGGAGTCCAGACTTGGGGGGAGGCGGCTGGTTTGGGCCAAGTTGAAGGGGGAAGCCCTGGAGGCTCCTGCAGGAGCTCGTGCTCTGTCTCTCTGCCTGTCTTTCGGTCTCTCTCTCTCTCTTTCCTGGGCACCAGCTGCCTTACCTGTTTGTGTTACTGGCCAGCTGTTAGCTGCTAATGAGCTCTGCCACCACCACCACTTTGCACTTTGCACCCATTAGCTGCTGATTTTTGTGCCTATGAGGTCAGATAAGCGTTTATACCTTGGTCTTTAGGAACACCGTGGCTTCTCGTGGACCTTAGGCAGGTGGAGCACGGAGGCCTCCTTGGTCTTGGCTTCAAGGCCCCTGAGTGCAAGCAGAGAACTCTGGCTAAAGAGGGGCCACACGTGATGAGTTTGTGTTGGTGGCTGAGATCAGAGCTAGCGCAGTGAGGAGGAGTAAGGGGAAGACGGGCGCACTGAATGGGCTGGGATGTGGGGAGCTGAGCAGGAGGGAACCGCTGGGAGCCCCGTGTAGGAGGAGGAGGAGGAAGAAGCTGTGCACAGAGGTCAGGTGAGGCTGACTCAGCAGGTGCTTCATGCCTCTGCTCATGGTGTCATGGGCCGGGGGGGGCACTCCTAGAGGGGAGAGGACGTCTCAGCTGAGGGAAGCCTGTCATTCTGCAGTGCGTAGTTGCCGCTTACACCTGAGCACAATCGCTGCCATTCACATGCCTCCTCCGAGGGCCTTGCCTGGACACAGAAGCCCAGCTGGACTTTGGGCTGAGGCATGGAGGAGTGGGCAGGAGAGCTGGACGGCAGCAGGCTGACGAGGAGGCTCCTCTTCCTCTTCCGTGGGCTTCAGAGACAGCCAGCGGTGCGTCCTCTGGGGCCCCTTCTGGGCCTGTGGCCGCCTCGTGTCCTTCCATCCTGGGGCGAGGGTCAAGAGATGGAGTGCTTCTAGGGCTACCAAGTACTTACCGCGAATCGGTGGGGGACAGACAGTCCTTTCGCGGGAACATTCCCGCGGGGGAAACACACACGCTGCACTATGCTGTTGCCCAGACATGACATAGGCACGTAGCCGGGCGATGCTCTAGCAATGGGGCTGAAAACACGATGGTACCATTGAATTTTCAGCCCCATTGCCAGAGCATCGCCTGGCTACATGACCAGCGTGCGGACGTCACGTCTGGGCGACAGCATAGTGTGACGTGGGCGTGTTACCAG
>NW_015177041.1:43542-56254 GCF_001447785.1 Gekko japonicus | reverse complement strand
CGGTAGGTACTTGGTAACCCTCAGTGCTTCACAGCGCCCAGGGCGGTTTCTGCCTCCGCCTTGGCAAACTTAGCCAGCTGCACTAATACGAGCAGCTCTTGAGCACGGTGGGTTTGCTGCTCACAGGGGTCTTCTTTTCTTTTCTAGGCTTTGCTCAAGCACAGAAGCTAAAGCCCGTTGATCCGGATATGTGACACGTTGTTTCTTTGGGGATGCCCTTCTCTTTATGGGTTTTTCATCTTTTCATTTTGGATCTATGAAGATTAAAGAGCTTTTTTTTTCTTGTTCCCTTTTAAAAAAAAATTCTGGCTGTGAGGAAGAAAGCAGAAGATAGGAAGGAAATACCATTTTTGTTTTCCCACTTGTTTGCACTGTGTGCTGACTGAAATTAGTTGCACTAACTGCTGGTTTTAATTTCTTTCTTTGTGGAGAAGAAGAACTCTGAAAAGAGAAGACTCCTAAACACAAGCGTGACTGCCGTTTCCAGTTCCCCTCCAGCCACCCAGCTGAGTGCATTTCAACTTCTCCCCCTGGCTCCTCATCCGTCTTTAAGCTAAAGAGCTTGTTCCTTATTTGTGCAAAGTGCCTTATGCTATATGAGACCCTTCAGAATATCACCTTTCAGACACAGCCCAAGGAGTCATTTTGGTCCAGATCAAAGTCTCTCCCACCTCCATCCCCTCCCCTCGACTGTCTCTCCCTTCCCCTCCAAACAAGCCGGGCTGGGATGTAACACTTGTCAGTAATACTTTTTGTTTAACCTTTTTTTTAAAGAAAAAAATCAAATGGAGGAGTTGAGATGCAGTTGCAGTTCACCCACCTTGTAAATATGTGTATTTAAACAAAAAGAGCAACCTGGGACGTCTGGGTTGTGTCAGTGCAACGTCAGCACTCCAGGAGGAAAGACCACTTGCTACCCACCCGCAGCAGGAACCTGTGACAAGCTCTTGTGCTCTGGCAGAACACTACAGGCTGGTTTCCATGAGTCGCCGCTGGGGGTTGCAGCACTTGCTAGGGAGACTTGGTCCAGAGCCACGGCCGTCTTTCCTCTCTGAAGTGTGTTCCACAGAAAATCGGATGTGTATACTTGTATAGACTCTGTAAATATGTGTTCTTTTCTGTTATGGGTTCATGTATAACTTTTTTCTTTGAAGTTTGCTGGGGCTGAAGGGATTACAGGTAGATCTTGACCGCAGCTACAGGTGAGAGGGGCTCAGTTTTCTGCAACACTGTATGCAATGCCAAGTGCTGCCGTTTTGGCCTCTTGGGAGGTCACACTTTCTCTAGCACTTGCAACTCTTGGAAGAGATCCAGGCATGGGGTAGAAGTTGTGAGCCAGCCCTTTCTGTTCCCTCTTCTCCCCCCCCCCAAAAAAAAACAAAAACAAACCCTCCACAGTGGTGGCATGCATTTCAGGAGATAAAGATCTTGTTTGCCGCAGTCAAGGCGGATCATAGCGTGCAGAACATGGAAATGGTGCTGAAAGAACCAGAGCCACTGGCATCGCCTGCCCGTTCTAGAGGGTCCTCCTGGCGTGGGGTGCATCCTGTCCCTTGGCTGCTCCCCTGTCCCACGCCTGTCTGTCTGGCAGAGGCCTGAACGGGTCAGGGCAAGTCCCCCCCCCCCTTCGAGTGGTTTCCTGCCCTGTTTGTCTTGTATATGACCAGCAAGTGCTGTAGAGCTGCATAGTGTTGCATCAAATTGTACCCCTCCCAACATGCTTGATGTTTGGCCTGATCTCCAGGCAAAAGGACTGAGAAAAACTGACCCGTAAACTTCTTAAGGATTCCCTTCCCTCCTGACCAGCAGCAGGCTGCCAGGAGGCACCTGGTTGAGCACAGCGCCTCTGTGCTTGGGCACCATGTAGTCTGGCATTGTGCCTACGGTGGCACACTTTCTTGCCCTGAGAGAGTTCCTGAATTTGTTCTGGATTGAAATTTGAAAACCACCACTTTGCACCACCCATTCCTTGGAGCTCTGTGCTAGAACCATGTGCCTCCTGACAACCCCATTCAAAGTGAAAATGTTTTGTCTAAGTAACTCCATAGTAGCATAGCAAAAGCTGCACTTAAATTCAGCTTGGCTGCTGAGGCTCTTCCTGGGGCTGCATCGGACAGGCGAGCGCTCTGTGTATCAGGAGGCGAGGAGGGTTAGGTGGGAGATCCTGACCCAAAGCAAAACCTTCTCTTCTGCAGCCAGCTTGTTGTCCCGGCAGCGGGGACAGAGGGTCGTTTTAGTGCAGAGGGATGTATGTGCAGAAGTGTTGGCTCTTTGAGCATGCAGCCTGATGTTGGTGCCCTGTGCCATGAGTAGCGGAGGGGTGCTGTAGGGGTGCTGTGCCCTGTGCCACTCTTGCAGCACAGCAATTTTAAGTCGGAAGTAGTATTACTTTGAATAGGGCTTTCTTAGAAGAGGAATGGCCACTTGCCCAGATTCTTGAGCTTTGTGTCCAGGTGGCCTCTTGGGGAGGGGGTGTCAGGAAGCCACCTGGGGCTCATTAGTAGCCATCTCTTTCTGGGACGTAGAAGGACTTGTAAATGGAAAGATGCTCCACATGATGACTAGGTAGACCCTGGTCTTTTTTCCCCCTCCCATCTGAAAACAAATCCTAAGGGTGGTGTCCCTAAAAGTAACCTGCCCTCAATGTCCACGAACTGCAGCAGCCCAGAGCAGCCTCTCGTGTGTGTGTGCTCTGTAGTGTCCGAGGGAAGGAGCACTGAGGGAGGGGCCTTGTGGCCGGCTTCACCCCTCCAGTCGAGTGTGTCAAGAGGGGCCCCTCTGGCATGCAGCCTCTTGGGGGCCTTGAGTTCCCTGCCTTGGTGTGCTCTTCCCAAAAGGGGCTGCACTTGCCCGGGGGGGGAGGGGGGAGGGGGCTGGGCTTACTTGACGCTTTTAATTTCTTCAGAATGAGATGGGAGCATCTTTCCTTTCCTCCTCTGGCTTTTGTGTCAGGATTTGGGTAAGATCTGGGAAGGCAGACGCAAAGGCAGAGGGAGGTGTTAGCAACGGACATCTCATTCTGGTTTTCTTTTAGGGGTGGGTTTGCCTGCGCAGGAGCTGCTGATCCCTGCCGGGGGGCGTGGCTGCCACATGAGGCACAGCGGTGGCCAGCAGGAGGCTGACCTCTGCTGCTGGTGCCCAGGGTGCCACAAGGAACACCACTGATGGGGTACAGTGGCCACTCCTCTCCCGGCAGAGTTTCAGAAGATTCAGACAGTGCTGTGGCATGCTGGAGCCTTTCGTGGTGACCTCTGGGGGTTGGGGAGGTGACCAAGCCTCCCCCCCCCCCTTTTCTGGCAGTGTTCTAATGTCCTGTGCAGGCATTTGGGGAGGGTGGGGATATATTAAGATACAGCCTTGCTGTGTTTTAACCAGGAATTGGGGGGTGGGGGTGGGGCAGAATCTGGAAATAAAGTCACTATTCCCTTTACTAAGACAACTGGAAAATTTGGGTGGGGGGAAGGGCTGTTTTGTGTTCAGTTTAAGCAACATGGCATTTTCCTTGGTCCTCAGCCCAGGCTGTGTTCACTGTGAACCGGGGGGACTAGAATTGGAAAGGTTGGGGGGTGGGGTGGGAGGGAGAATGAACTTTCTTTTGGAAACTCGTAATTGGCAACTGTCCACTTGAGCTCAGTTTTTGGTTCAATGTGCATTTCTGTACACAAGGTATATGGTGGAAGGCTTGACCGTCGTGGTGCTGAAAAGCAAAAGCACTGAATGGTAAAAGAAACTGGCTTATTTTTAAAGAAGAGAAGGAGCTCAATAAAAGTTCACTGGGATTCAATTTGTTTAGCTTCTCTGTTTGACTTGAGTGGGTGGTTGCTTTGAGCACGGAGGGGAGAAGGGTATTCCTGGCTGGAGGCGGGCCGGGGTGTGTGTGTGTGGCTGGTTCCTGGGCTCTCTGCAAAGGCCGGCCTCTCCCTTCTCCCCCTCCTGGTCCTCCAGCATGGTGAGTCACCCTGTGACATAGATGCTCTGTTTGAAGGAGGGTGCAAGAAAGAGGAGGTTTGCAGCTGGGGGGCTCTCCTTGGTCCATTTCTGTCACTTGAAGGTCAGTCAGTGGGCATCAGTGGCCCAGAGAGCTTTCTACTGACTTCTGTGAACTCAGGCAGATCATGAGAGGGAGTGCTTAGTTCTCATGGCCCTTTCTTACACGTCCAGGGAAATGCCGATTGCCACTTTAGGGTCAGGAAGCAATCCTGGAGTTTTTTTTTTGTTTTGTTTTTTGGGTAATCTGGGCGTGGAACAGCGGTCACTGCAGGTGTGGAGGGGGGGATTTGTGAATTCCCTGCATTGTGCAGGGGGTTGGACTAGGTGACCCCGGAGATCCCTTCCAACTCTATGATTCTAACAGATCCCTTCCAACTCTATGATTCTAACTTTGGATGGTGGCCCAGTTGCACCCTTATCTGGACAGGGATAGCCTGGCTTCAATAATTTATGCTCTGATAATCCCCAGATTAGATTACTGTAACACAGTGTATGTAGGGCTGCCCTTGAAGACAGTTCAGAAGCTGCAGCTGGTGCAGAATGCGGCAGCTGGATTAATAACTGGGACCCAGTAGTCTGAACACATGACCAGTTCTAACCCGCCTGCATTGGCTGCCTATAAGCTTCTGGTCCCAATTCAAGGTGCTGTTCTTAACCTATAAAAGCACATAATGTCTGTCAGAGCGCCTCTCCCAACCCCAATCTACCGCTCAACCTCTGGGGCCTTCCTCTGGGTGCCGGCCCCTCAAGAGGCTCAGAGGGTGGCAACTAGGGGGAGAGCCTTTTTGGTGGTGGCCCCATCTTTGAAACATCCTCCCTGCTGCAGACCACCTGGCGCCATATTTGCCATCTCTTTGGTCCCAGGAGGCCTTTAAAGACCTCCCTGGTCATGCAGGGGCCTGATATGATTAGCCAGGTACTTTTCTTTCACTCTGGGTTAGGTCTTTTTGGGGTCCGGTCTATTGTTTTTAATGTTTTTTCATGTTATCTTAAATGATTTTTTTTCTGTTGTATTTTATTGCTTTTATACTTGTAAACTGCCCAGAGAGCTTTGGCTACAGGGGGTATAGAAATGAAATAATGATAATTGTACCCATAATTCTTTCGAATTATCGTGCTGGAGAAGACTCTTGGAAGTCCCTCCTTGGACTGCAAGGAGATCAGATCAGTCAGTCCTAAAAGAAGTCAACCCTGACTGTTCCCTGGAAGGCCAGAGATTGAAGCTGAAGCTCAAATACTTTGGCCACCAAAGGAGAAGGGAGCACTCACTGGAGAAGACCCTGATGCTGGGAAAGATCGAAGGTCAAAGAAGAAGGGAATGGCAAAGGACGAGATGGTTAGTGTTACTGAGGCAATGAACATGAAATTGAGCAAACTCTGGAGCACGGCGGAAGACAGGAGGGCCTGGCGTGAAGTGGTCCATGGGGTCACAAAGAGTCGGACTCGACTGCAACTGAACAACAACAAATTGTGCCTGGGCCGTGTCCAGAGCTGTGGTGCCGCCCTTCTGGCCTTTGCCTGTCCAACAGCTCTTCTGCTTAGGACTTGAGTTCCACACACAGGGTGTCCAGCTGCTACTGAGAGCCTCCTTTGCCTTTTCACCGCTTGGTTGGAACCAGACTGACTGCTGTTGGAATAATACCTTGTTCTTCAAGTGGTTTCTGTGCAGTCCCACATGGGGGACGGCAGGCCTGCCATGGAGAAGAGCTTCCAAGCTTTTAAAGGAAGTTTCTACGCTCTAGGCGTGCTCCCCCCTCCCTTCTGTCTGCAGAGATCCTCTTCCTGCCCAAGGGGTCACGTGACAGAGATGGGGCGAGCACTCCTCCCTTCCCTCAGTTCACTTCTTGCCGCCATTGGGGGGGGGCATACTTCCAATACAGCTGCTTTGTGGGGCCTCAAAGCCGAGTTCCAGCAAGGTCTTCCACAAAGTACTTCAAAAATTCTTACCCACAAAATCAGTAGAATGGCTCTTTTCAAAAAGCATAAGGATTGTGGAGTGAAAATGGCCCAAAATAACCATAAGGGAGGGAGGGCCCATTTGGTGACTTCAGCACCAAGGCCAACCCACTGTTGTCAGATTGACTTCAGAACCACCTCTGAAGAAAAAGGCAAAACGCTCCCACTGCTGTCCGGCCATCACGTTGACCCCATTCAGTCTCACCTCGAGACCAACGGTCTCAATCCCCGGAATTGACAGTTCTCCCAGTCTCATCACTGACAAGCTGACTCACCTTGATGAGAGGGTTGGAATCCAAGTCTGAAAGAGTTGGGACTGTTTAGCCTGGGAAAGAGAAGGCTTAGAGGGGACAGGATTGCAGTCTTCAAGTATCTGAAGGGCTGTCATGTGGAAGATGGAGCGGATCTATTCTCTCTTGCTCCGGATTGCAAGACTAGATCTGATGGGTGGAAATTACAAGGGAGTCCTTACCGGCTAAATATCAGGAGAAACTTCTTCTTTTTTGGCCCCCCGAAGGGGATTTTTTAAATTGCATTTTGTATAACTAAATACTACATGGAAAAAAAGGGAAGGGTCTACAAACTATGGGATAAAGGAAAGTAACCTCTAAAAACCCAAGAGTGGGTGTCATACAAACAGCTTTAAAAAGATTACATGTTTATATAACTAAGTTCTCATGCCAAACCATTGAACATAGTTATCATCTTTCTATAAACTTCAAGTCTAGATATAATCATCGTCTACTATGACTTCATAAAGAGCCTAAGAAAGCGTAGTTTAAACATTTTTAGAACTTCAGAATCATGATAACAACTCATTTCTTATCCTTTGTCTTCCTCACTTCATAGCCTGTTTTTGGGGCTGCAGCCCCCAAATTTGAGTCTGATTCTTCACCAGAAGATGACTCCGCTCCATCCCCACCACCCTCCTTGGGACTGTCGTCTTCTTCCACATCTGCTGGACAGCTATGAAGATGCAAGAATTCTCTTGCCTTTTCCACAGTGTCAATTTTCTCTTTTCTGTTGATGAACTTAAAGATGATTCCTTCTGGCAGAGTCCATCTGTAGGCAATTTGTTTCTTTTGTAGAAATAAGACCAAGTCTTTATAATTGCGTCTTTTCCTCATTTCAAATGGAATATCTTTTAAGACCTTTATCTTTGCCCTTAATTTTCAGGGTAACTCCATTAGCCACTTTGAGAATTTGATCTCTCACTCTTCTAGAAAATCTCACCATCACTTCTCCCGGCAGATTATTTTTCCTTATAAATTCTGTATACGATCTAAAGACCGTATCAATATCGCTTTGCAAGTTCTCCGCTTTTATATCTGCCATTTGCCCCAAGGCTTCGCACATTATCTGTATGAGGTTCTCCCCTTTCTCCTCAGGGATCCCCTGGAATCTTAGGGCATAGCTTGCCCTTTCCATTTGTAACTGTAGTAGTTGAGACTCATCTATTTGACGCTTCTTCTCCATTGCCTGCATTTGTTTTTGTAGCTTTTTGGCATTGGTATCAACTTCTTTAAGTTCCTGCTTAGTTTGATCTATCTTTTTGACAGTCCCGTTAATTTGGGCTTGCTGTGTGTCTAGTTTTCGATTTATTGCCGTCACCTGTTCCAGCAGAGGGTGCAATGCTTCGTTTAATATCCTTTGCAGGTCTGAAGTTGTGTCCTGTCTGGGCACAACACTCACTGGACTGGCACTTCCAGCAGGCTTAGCTTTCATTATCTTTTCTTTCTCCTCTCTCCATGTTGGAGGCACCATTTTTGAGGAATTGTTTACTTTTCAACAAAAGTTATCAAAGTCTCTGAAGTTTTCCAATACGCTTGGTAAATTCTTAAAAGTCCTTTATTTCAGTCTTTTTCGCTTCACAAGCCCACCCCCCACCCCCGCTTAAACAGTAAAGTTCGCTTATGTTTATCTTCTCGTAGGAGAGTCCCCTCCCCCCCTTGCTTCCCGCGGGGCGGCTTTCGGCTTTTTTTTATGTTCTCGCTTTAACTTAACTCACAGTTCAATGGCAACACGGTTTTAAATTCGTATTAAGTACCAAATCGCTTGATCACCCTGTGCTTGATCTGGTGTGTGCTTCTAGTTCCATCAGGAAACTCCGTAGCAGGACCGTCGGGGCATGAATGCCCCCCCACCAGCAGGGTCGCCAGAGGGGAAGCCTTCCAGCGCCCCATGGCTTGGAGCCTATTCCCAGGACTCCATGGGGGATGCGGACGATCGCACCCCCTCCTTGCCACGGGTTCTGGCGATTGTCTCCCGGAGGTCTGGGAGGTCGCCATGGCGAGCACCAAAACCGGATATCAGGAGAAACTTCCTAACTGTAAGAGTGGTTGAGCAGTGGAACAGGCTGTCTCGGGAGGTGATGGATGCTCCTTCGCTGGACGTTTTCAAGCGGAGACTGGACGACCATCTTTCGGGTATGTTGTAGGGCTCTCTTTTGGCTATGCTCCTGCAGAGTGCAGGGGGTTGGACTAGATGACCTGGAAGGTCCCTTCCAACTCTAACATTCTATGATTCTATGGAGTTAAATGTTGATACTGCCGATTTTTAGGTCAAGGTCCCCTTGACACCAGAGCTCACCATCAAGAGGCAAGACCAACCCATTTTCGTATCCAAAGACACCACTGTCGGGATGGACTGTTCATTCTCTGGAGTTGTCAGATGATGACGTGTTCAAAGTGCCGCCATCAGTTTCCCAGGAAAGAGGGCCACGATAAAGAACCGCCAATCCAACGGCCATCTCAGCAGGATCTGTGGGTTCCGTTCCCATTCATAATGCTGCCTCAGTGGGGGGCCCTTGGCACCTTCACAGTGCCCACACCCCTTGCAGCTTTCAAAGTCCACCGCATCCAAAGGAGACTACTGGACTCAGTGCTGGGCTGGATAAGCGACCTCCTATCATGGGTCAGTCTCCGAAGACTGACTTTACCGGTTGTTGTAAGTGGATTCCAAGAGCATATCAGTGCCATCTTCCAATGACACTTGGTGAACCATCGGCTCCATCGCCCACGGAACACCTCACAATGTATTCCAAGCAGCTAGTCTCAATGGCAAAAGACCTATAATGAAGGTGTGATACAATCTTGACTCAGGACATGTGTCTCTCCCCTTACAACAGGGGATGTAAGATATACCTATGGCCATTTGGGCCAAGCCAGCCTCAACTCCAGCCTCATCAACGAAGCTAGATCCTATACAGGATCAGAGAACAGATCTGGGATTTCTTGGTTCGCCACCCCCACCCCCCAAGCAGACTCCCTGGTTTTGGAAGTCCTCCCTGCTAAGGGAAGGGCAGGCAGCCATTCATCCCCTCTGGACGGGGAGAGCAGGAGACCGGGTTTGTTGGGAAGAAAGACCAGCCAAATGCCTGTCGTACCCCAGATTATAGGTTATAGATACCAGGCTCCTCCACCCCTCCAGCAGGGCTTTAGGCCTCCTTAAACCCATCAACCCCAGCCCAAGAGGCAGGGTGGACAGCAGGGAAGGAACCCCTCCCAGTCCCCTAGGGACCAACACTCTGAGTTCAGTAAAGTTCTTTTCAGAAAGGTTATCAAAGTTCTTTTGCAGTTGGTGTCAGGTTACTAATGACGGGTGGGTTTGCTCCAGGATAAAAGGTTACTTTTTGGAGTTCAATTCACTGCCTCCTTTTCAGTGCTCACTGGTCCCCTGCTGCAGCTCACCACCCTTCTTAGCACAAGCGGCCGCTTCCCTCTTGGCTAAGGGGGCCATTACAAAGCCCACCTCTGTGAAGGACTTGAAGGGTTTCTTCTCCAGGTACCTTGCCGTTGACAAAACGGGGGGAGGAAAAGAGGCCCTTTCTAGACCTAAAGTCCCTGAATAAGCATCTGCATGTGTTATTGCTCAGAGTGTTACCCATCCCGGAATTAATGTCCCTCACAGGTCTGAATGTCTGGTTTGCTACACTTGTCCTGGAGGATGCCTGTGTCCGTGTGTCCATTCACAAAGCCTGCAGGAAATACTTAGGATTTTGTTACGCAGGGGCTGCCTACAAATACATGGTGCTCCCATTTGGCCTAGCCACAGCACCTCCTAGAGTGTTTACAAAATGTATTGCAGAAGTCTCATTGCCTATTTAAGGTTAAGAGGCTGTACAGTAGCCTTACCTGGATGATTGGCTCTTGGTAGAATACGCCGCAGGTAAACTGACTGCAGGTTTTAAGGTTTGTCCTAAGCAAGATCCAGCCCCTGGGTTTTCTGGTAATTTGGGAGAAATCCCACCTGATTCCTGTTGAATTTATTGGGGCATCTCTAAATGCCATAGAAGGAAAGGCATACTTGCCCCTTCCAAGGGCCAAAACTACAGAAGTTCTTTTTTGTTTGTTTTTGTATTTTTGCATTTTGAGTGGGTGGGTGGGTGTTTGTGCCCATACCTGGAAGTCATGGCGACCTCTGGCGACTCCTACTGGGGCATGGAGGACATTCGGAGCAGTGGCTTGCTGGCCTGTTTCTGCCTCCCGTATTCTTTGGAAGTCTCCCATCCAAATCTTTTCCAGGGTCGGCCCTGCTTAGCTTCTGATATCTGACAAGATTGGGCTTGCCTGGGCTATCCAGATCAGGGCTTATACGGAAGTTCTTATCCAACAGGTGTCAATCAGCCAGATGCATCCAGAAACTTCTGGGCTATATGGCTTCAACTACTGTGGTGGTCCGCTTCTGTATGAGGCCGTTACACAATTGGTTCGTAAAGAACTTAGACTCTCGTTCTGAGCTGCAGTGGAAAAAATTATCCGTCCCAGGAACCATTTTAAGATCCCTCATCTGGTGGTCTGTTGCCATCAACCTCCTCAGAGGAACCCCTCTAGGAGAGTGCAGTCTCACGGCGTGCGTTTACAGACGCTTCCTTCACTGGGTGGGGAGCGCATTGTCATGGATCCTGGAGGTTTTTGTCATCTTCTGGGTGTGGAACAGCGGTCACTGCAGGTGTGGAGGGGGCAGTATTTGTGAATTTCCTGCACTAGATGACCCTGGAGGTCCCTTCCAACTCTATGATTGTATGACTTAAGAGCTAATGGGATATGGACAAGGAAAGAGCCCACCCTTTATATCAATCTGTTAAGAGTTGAGGTCCATCAGACTTGCTCTTACTTCCTTCACAGAGATCATCAGAGGCCATCATGTCCAGTAGCAACAGACATCACTGCAAAGTTCTACCTGAACAAAATGAGGCACTGGATCCCTCCGCCTCTGCATAGGAGCCACACTCACAGGGCAGTGGGTGCAGCTGACAGCCCTTCACGTGGCTGGTCTAGACACCACCCTAGCGGACAGCCTGCGCTGGGATGCAAACATAGCTCAAGAGTGGTACATATCAAACCACCCCCTGGCTCCAGTTTCAAAGAATGGGGCGTTCCTGAAATAGACCTCTTTGTGTCAGCAGACAACAAATTCCACCTCCTCTGTTCCAGAGCAGTCAGAGGCACGGGTTCCCTGGGGGATGCCTTCCAGTGGCAATCGCACGGCCCATCTTTTTTTATATTTCCCCCCTTTGGTATTCTGCACGAGGTAGTTGTGAAAATATAAGCAGACGGTGCCTCCTGCATCCTTCTGGCCCACCAGGGCATGGTTCCCCACTCTGTGGAAACTAGCCCAGCGGGTGACATATAGTACTGCGGGACCCTTGCGCCTAGCCTCTTGGCTAATCCTGCAGTAGGGAACTTTTTGCCTCTCAGAAACCCACAACAAGGATGTCCGAAGAGTACAAATGGAGAAGATTTGTGTTGTGGGGGGACAGGCGAGGGTTCGGCCTGCAATCCTACAGTTTGAGCAGGATTTTAAACTATCTCCTGGAATTGAAGGTGGCTTTGCTGCCTCATCAATAAAATAAAAGAAACTTATGTGTAGGCCTGCCACCCCTTTTTAAAGAAACCAAAAATAAAAAGACCAACTTCTTGCTGAGTTTCTGTCCTGCCCCTTCACCACTATTGCTTCTCTTGAAGGATTGCGCACAGTTCCTGTTTTGGGAGAACACGTGGGCAAAACGGGCACAGAATGGTCCTGCCTCCCCTTTATCACCCACGCACCTGTCACCATCCGCTCTGAAGAGTGGGTCTGCCATTTATTATTTATTTATTTATTGTATTTATACCCCGCCCTCCCCGCGAACGGGCTCAGGGCGGCTCACATAAGGCACTGAGTGCAATCAACATACAAAATATATAATACAATTTACAAAGTTAAAACAGATTAAAATCAATACAATGGATGCACCTATAAACTCCTCACTTGTATAGCAGGGGGGGAAGGCCAGGTGCTGAAAAGATGTTACCCAACCACCCTAACGGTCTCTCTCTGTAAAAGGGCAGTGGTACAAGTGGCCGTGGCGGCTCCTACTCATAAGACTGGCGGAAGAGCTCCGTCTTGCAGGCCCTGCGGAACTGTACAAGGTCCCGCAGGGCCCTGATCTCTTCCGGGAGCTCATTCCACCAGGTAGGAGCCACCACTGAGAAAGCCCTGGCACTTGTTGCTGCAAGCTTGGCCTCCTTAGGGCCCGGGGTCACCAGCTGGTGTTGTGACCCCGACCGAAGTGCTCTTTGGGGAATATATGGGGAAATGCGGTCCCTCAGGTAAGTCGGACCCTGGCCATGTAGGGCTTTAAAGGTAAGCACCAGCACTTTGAAGCAAATCCGGTATGCTATTGGCAGCCAGTGCAGCGCTTTCAGCACAGGTCGGATGTGCTCCCAACTCGGGACACCCAACAACAACCTGGCCGCAGCATTCTGCACCAGCCGTAGCTTCC
>NW_015177041.1:35851-43424 GCF_001447785.1 Gekko japonicus | reverse complement strand
CAGCCTGCTCAGCTTGAGCCACCCAGCCACAGTTTGCAGAGCCCGGTGCAGATCTTCTGGGTTGGAGTCCGACCGGCCGCCCAACATCAAATAGAGCTGGGTGTCATCTGCATATTGGTGACAGCCCAGCCCATACCTCCGGACAATCTGGGAGAGGGGACGCATATATATGTTAAACAGCATCGGGGAAAGCACAGCCCCCTGAGGCACCCCGCACTCAAGCGGGTGCCTCTGGGACTGTCGCTCCCCTAGCACTACCCTCTGTCCCTGACCTTGGAGAAACGAGGCAAGCCATTGAAGGGCAAGCCCCCTGATCCCCATGTCGGCGAGGCGGTGGGCCAGCAGCTGATGGTGGACCGTATCAAATGCGGCCAACAGATCTAACAACAACAGCGCCGCCACACCGCCTCGATCCAGATGTCTACGGAAGTCATCAGTCAGAGCGACCAGAACAGTCTCCGTCCCATGCCCCGGGCAAATACCGGACTGGAATGGGTCCAGGACAGAAGCGTCATCCAGGTAACCCTGTAGCTGCACCGCCACTGCCTTCTCAATCAATTTGCCCAAATAGAGCAAATTGGACACCGGCCGATAGCTGGCCAATTTGGTCAGGTCCAAAGTTGGTTTTTTCAAGAGAGGGCGGACCATCGCTTCCTTGAGTGCCTCGGGGAACCGCCCCTCTGAGAGGGACTTGTTAACAATCTCCCTCAAGGCACCTCGAAACCCCTCATGGCCCGCTTTAATGAGCCAGGAGGGGCACGGATCAAGGTCGCACGTGGTTGAGCATATAGATACGAGTAACCTGTCGACTTCCTCCAAACTGAGCTGGTCGAAGCATTCTAAACCCGGACCCGAAGATGCGCAAGGGGCCTTGAGTTCACTATCTGTTTCAACTGTGGCGGAGAGGTCGCGGCGGAGCGACAAGACTTTATCCGCAAAATAGCTCACAAAAGCCTCACAGCCAATATCCAATTCCCTATCATTTTGTCTGCCCTGTGGCAGAGCCGCCAAGGACCGAATTGTTCTAAATAATTGGGCCGGGCGAGAGCTAGCGTACGCAACCCTGGCTGCATAGAAATCCCTCTTCGCAGCCTTGACTGCCATCTCATAGGATCTCATAAACGTCCTATAGGATGCTTTTGTAGCCTCGTCACGAGCTCGGCGCCACCGTCTCTCTAACCATCTTAACTCTTGCTTCATCAGCCGCAGCCCCTGGGTATACCAGGGGGCCAGCCTAGAGCGAGAGCGCAGAGGGCGCCAGGGAGCAATCACGTCGATGGCTGTGGAAAGTCGACTATGCCAGTTGTCCACAAGCTCATCCAACGAACCGCCAGGGGGTATCGGTTCCCGCAGAGCCAGTTGAAGCTGCATCGGGTCCATTTGGCTCCGCGAGCGAGCTAAAATCCGCTCGCCGCCTATACAGGGGCGGGACGTTCACACGGACCTTCAGGGCATAGTGGTCCGACCATGGCACTGCATCAGCAGTGATCCGGTCCACTGTAATCCCCATCGTGAAGATTAAATCGAGCGTGTGCCCCGCTTGGTGCGTAGGGACCGATACACATTGGGAGAGTCCCAGCGCCGCCATGGACGTCACTAGGTCCGTAGCCTGGCTGGAGGCCGCGTCATTGCCATGGACGTTGAAGTCACCCAAGATTAATAGCCTAGGGAGCTCCAACGCCCAGCCTGATATGGCCTCCAGCAGGGATGACAGGCAACTGGCCGGTGCATTAGGCGTCCGGTACACCAGCCACACTCTCCTCGGCTTCCAGCAACAGGCCGACACACTCCAAGCCCGCAATCTCCAACCTAGAGAGCGCCCTGAAGGAGTAAGCCTCCCGCACGAACATCGCCACTCCCCCCCCGTCCCCTAGTCCGTGATTGGTGCAGGACCGAGAACCCCGGTGGGGCAAGCTGGGAGAGCGCTACGGTCTCCCCCTCCTGCACCCAGGTCTCAGTCATGCAGGCCCGTCAGCTTGATGTTCTATGACAAAGTCGCGAAGGGCTGTTGTCTTGTTATTAATGGACCTGGCGTTGCACAACACCAATGACGGAGGGGGATTCCTAATCCTAGCCCCACTGCTGACACCCTTTGGGATGGGGCGCAGGCTGGAAGGACACCGAACCCTTTTGTTTCTCGGTTTCCTTCCTTTATCATTCCACCTGGTCCCACCGCTGTTCTTTCCCCTCCCAAAGAGCACCGGAACCTGCTGTGTTAGCATCGTTGCAACGGCCGGTCCACGCCAAAGCACCAGACTACCAACAGCACGCTAAACAGTTGCTCTCCTGATGCCATTGCTATAGCCCACTTCCATCCCACTCTTACACAAATAATCCCACAATCTGCTATATCACTCAATTGACACTACAATTGACTAATTCGTGCCAGCAACCTATATCGCCTTACATTCACGTATTTTCTCCCGCTTCCTCCAGACATACCCAGAAAGGTGCCCCCCCCCCCGTTGCTTTTAGCAACCGCTCCCCACTCTGCTCAGTTTAGGTTTCCTGACACCGTCCCTACCTGCTCAGACTAGTCCTCGGTGGATACCCCTAGTGTCGTGTCCCTCCTGCTGCTGAGGTGTCCTCTTCAATTTTCGGCTCATCTCTTCACACAGCTCCCCTGGCATCTTTGGATGTCCTGGGACCTTCCACACTTGGCAGAGCCGAGGGCAGCCGACGTTGCTGACACGCGCACATTCTTGCTCCCTTTTTCTCGGTGTGAGTTGTTTCCCGTTTCCCCACAGCTCCCTGGGCAAAGGCAGGATGGTGGCCTCTTTCAATGGTTCGATCCCGCCCTTCCCTCCAAGGAGCTCGGTGTGCACAAGGTGCCTTCCTCTCGGTTTTATCCACAGCAGCCTTGTGAGGCAGGACTGGCTCGGAGTGCCTGGCCTGGTCATCCCATAAGGTCTGCCCAGCAAGAAAGAGTCTTGGCGTCTGACTCTGCTCCCCTTTTGCCCACTCTCTCTGGACGAGGTGCGGTGGGGGCATTGGGTCCTCCTATTCTCAAGGGGCAAACAACGGCTGAGCTCACAGCTGTGTTTCAAAGGGCACGGGGCTTCTGACCCAGAAGGCCCCCACCCCACCCCTCTGTGATCTCCCCATGGGCAGCAGCTCTCTTCTTCCCAGGCGTGCCCCCCTCTTTCGGGTGGGTTTCTTCTGCATCCTATGGGGAGCCCCTCCACGAGCCAGCCCTGGCCCGGCTGCTGTTCAAAGGAATACCTTTATTTATTATTTGGATTTATAAAATCAGTCTCTGAGTGATGAACAACAGTAAAATACATAGCATGATAAAAACAACTCAAATAATTAAAGAAAGTAAATTAATGAAAAACAATTCACAGGCAGTATTGATACTTCCGATTCCAGGCGGTCTCGCCGCCTTGCGGGAGGGGTGGTGGTGGTAAAGCAGGGCTGCCCTTACCGGCACGATGCAGGCCGCCACCTCCTACCACATCAAGCTCCTCCTGGCCGGGTTTATGTACCAGGCGGCTGCGGCGTTCTGGGGGCAGGACCCCGGTTGCCCAGGCTTGGATTGCCTTGGGAGGTGTTTCCTGGGGGCAGTTGTGCTGCCCCACATTCTGGTCCGGGGCTCCCCTTAACCAGAGGCTGGAAGCTGCCAGGAAGCCCCGTCTGTACCACACTTGGCCAGAAGGTGTGCTACTCCTGCCACAACAAAAAGCCTGCACGTTGAAATCAGGTGGGGGGGGGGGTCACTAAGTCTGCATCCCACATGAGGCAACCAATCACCCCGTGTCCCAGCACATGCACACTTGTACTGGTTCCTGTTGGGGGAAAGCACCTCTATTGCATGGCCAAGGAAAGAAGGGAAAGGGAGGATCCACACACCAGCACCAGGGGTCTGAGAACCAGGCCCAGAGCCAGCCTTTCCCCCACAGCCCATCTGCAGAAAGTCAGCTGCAAACCTGCTGATTGGCTTACAACCCAGGCCCATAGCCAGGAATTTTTCGGGGGGGGAGGGGTCGTGGTGCCACAGCGCACACTAATTAAATAGTTTAAAATTAAGTTAGATGAATTAATGTGTCTAAATTAAATTTTTTTTTAAATCAGCTCTGCTGGGCTCTCTGTCTCTTGCCACTCGCTTTAATAGACCAGGCTCCTCTGGGAAAAGAGGGAAACCCAATGCGAATCCGGCAGCCACCCATGTACAAATGAAAGCAAAACACAAACCAAAAATCTCACCCTCTTCTCCCCCCCCCCCGGGATCACATGACACCAGGCCAGCACCTCTTCGTCTTCTAATGTGTGCCCTCCTTTCTCCAAGGGGTGGGGAGCGGGCCACTGCGGGTGTTTCAAACAGGCGGCAGTGTCGACATGGAGATCCAGGTGAGGTCAGGCCAAGCAGCAGGCTCAGCTCTCCTTGCGCGCGCACGGGGGGGGGGGTTGTCTGGCTTGGCAGAGGGGAAGGGCTTGGAGCAGATGTAGCCGAAGCAATACTGGCCTGCTTCAATACTGAATGCTTCAGGATTAAAACTTGAAGAATGGTGAAGATTGGGGTGGCAATGCCGGGGTGGGGATTCGATAGGGTGTGCTGCTGATTCCATATGGGGCCATGACTCCATGCACCCTCCCACACACACTGGCTACGGCCCTCCTCCTACCTCATAAAGCAACAAGCTAGAAAAAAGACTGTTGAGGAAACCTTTGTGATCTCAAGAGTAGGATGTACAGCTCTTTCCAGCTCCTCTACCAGTAACCACAGTTCCTGCTAAGCTGTGCACAAAATGTTAGGTAGCAGCTGAGGGATTTCAGCTTCAGCTCACAAGTAAACACTAAGGCATTTCCCCATCCATTGGTAACAATCAATGGGGGTACCTCCTTCTGGGGCCCATAGAATTGGACCCCCTAGGCCAATCTTTTTAAAACTTGGGAGGGGTTTTCTGAGGTAGAGGCACCAGCAGCTATGTCATAAATTTGGTGCCTCTACCCCCCAGCCCCAGATATCCCCAGATCCATTCTCCATTATAGTCTATGGGACCCATTAATTATGTCCTCCATAAGCTATAATGGAACTGGAAAATGGCGGGGGGGTGTTGCACACCCCTTATGCTTTTCAGTATGATTTGTAACCTGCCTTGAGCCATAGGAAAAGTAGGATATAAACATTTGAACAAACAAGTAGTTTGGGCAGGTTATAACATTTAAGCAACTTCCTGTTAGATTAGGCAGGGTTCTGGCAGGGATCGTTCCACATCTATTATACTTTACGTGTAATTTGCCATATTTCATTAAAAAAAGCAAATCACAGTCGACTGCAAGAGTCCCTCCCCCCCCCGCCGCCCCCAAGTGCTGGTAGGTTTCGTAAGGCTCAGTGCAGAGGGGGACACTCCGAGGCCCGGGCTCCCACCACTGTGGGGAGGGGCAGGTGGACACGTTCTCCAGAGGCCTCATCTACCCCCTCAGAGGGCAGCATTTACTGTAATGAAATCTGATTCCTGTTTAAATTTTTCTTAAAATATAGTTTGAATATAGTTTAAAAGAATTCATTCCGAGATTTTCACAAGGAATGGCTGGAACTCTGGCTTCCCAGGGAGCGAGCAGACTCTCCGCCCAGGCCCAGCCCCCCACGCCCTCGCCAGAATCCGGGGGGGGGGCAGACTTTGCATTCTGAACTTTGCTCCGGTGCCACTTGCAGAGTGTCCCTGCCTGGAGCAGGTGGTATTCTGCAGCTGCCTCTCACCGCGGACAGGATGCCTTTCCCGACCTGGTGGGTGCTCCTGGGCATCTGCACGGGCGTGCCAGGGCTGCAAGCAGCGGCGAGCGATTTCCCACCACCGTGTGCCAGGTGAGCGAGAGGCCCCGGGGCCCCGGCAAGGGTGAGACCTGGCCCGTGAGGAACAGGGCCCCAGCTGAGGACGCCCCTTCCTGGTGCTGGCCCAAAGTCACTCCCTGGAAGGGTGACCTGGAGCACCGGCCTCCGCTTCGAGGCCCCCCCCCTTGCGTCCTTTGCAGGGCTGTGGGGCGGGGGGGGGAGGGCTCCTGTCCTGCTCTAGCTGCTGTTCAGGACCGACTGCGGGGCAGGCGGAGAAGGAGGATGCCACCAGGGTGCTTTTGTGTGGCCAGGTGGTGGCCGCTGGGCTGCTCGGTCACAGGCAAGGAGCTGCTTGCAGGGGGTGCCTGGGGCAGAGGGAGGGCATCAACTGGTGGCTTTGAGACACTGGCCGGCCGGAGGGAGGCTTGTATGCCGCACCCCTAATTTGGGGAAGCCCCCCCCCACTCCTCAGAACAGCAGAAAAGGAACAGAGGCTGGGGAGGGGCACCTTGCCCAGCCATTGTTTTGCTACAACGCCAGCGAAGCATGAGGCATGGCCAGAGGCTGGCAAGCACCCTGCAGTTGACAGGGAGGCCGGCTGTGGGTCGGGGCAGCCGAAGAGGGACCTCAGGAGCCCCCTTCCCCCCCCCCCCCAAGCTCCCAGACAGGCTCTCTCCGCTTGCGCGGGCGGAGGAGGTAGGAGAGGGCTGCGCTCAGGGCCCGTCTGGGGAGCTCGAGGCCAAGCAGGAAGGGCCAGAGCTGCTGCAACCAATGTTCCCTCTAAGCTGTGGAGTTGTGTGAGCAAAAATTCTACTTTGTGGGCTACTGGCATTAAAGTTGTGAGCTACTGCATAAATTAGTTGGCTCTGGAACCCGTCCTTCCTGAGTGGAGACAAAAATGTGTGAGCCGGAGGCTGAAAAACTGTGAGCTAGCTCACACTCACTCACCTTAGAGGGAACACTGGCTGCAACCCACCTGCACGGGACAGGCGAGACAAGGGGCAGCAAACAGCCGCCAGGCCTCTCCCCCGCGCCCCCCCCCACTGATGCTCCCTGGCGCTCGCCCTCTTCCCCAGCCCCATCTACTGCACCGGGGAGCTGCTGAGGCAGGTCCAGATGAACAAGCTTTTCTCCGACGATAAGCACTTTGTGGACATGCCCCTGCGGGGGAGCCCAGGTGAGTGGCCAGCCCTGCCCTGCCCTGCCCTGGGGACGGGGTGGGTCTGCATTCGGAACCTCCCCTGCCGGCCTGGGGGGGGGGGAGCAGGACCCCCCTCCTGTGGTTCCTCTTTCCTCCTGGGTGTGTCTTTCCCTCTGGGGTTCCTCTTTGACTGACAGAAGATCAGCATTTCCTGCTTTGGTTGCCAGTCTCGGAACCCGGCCTGTGCCCCCTCCCAAGCCAGGCTGGCGGAAGGATTTCTAAGCTGGCGGCACTGACCTTAGCCCTTCGGGTCCGAGCAATGGGCAGGGCTGTGAAGCCTGCAGGTGTGGGGTGTGTTCGAGGCCGGAAAGGCTGGGGCAGCGCTGCCTGCCGCAGAGCCAGGCCCTTGCTGAGCAATGGGGGCTGCCTGCCAGGAGGAGGTCTGGCCACGGCTGCCCCTTTCCTCCCTCCCAGAGACGGTTCTGCAGGACTTCCAGCAGCTGGTGAATGCCGCGCCTGGCGGGGCTGTGTCCAAGCAACAGCTGGCGGCCTTTGTCCAGGCCCACTTCTCTCCCCCCGGGCAGGAGCTGGAGCCCTGGGAGCCCTCGGACTGGACGCAGAGGTAGCTCTCCCCACCCCCCCCCCCACCCCCAGCCCCT
>NW_015177041.1:18847-34412 GCF_001447785.1 Gekko japonicus | reverse complement strand
CGCTGGGGGTTGCCGGGCCGGGCCGTCGAGGAGGCTGCCGTCCGCGGCCCTGCCCCTGAGCCTCCTCCTCTTCCTCGCCCCGTCTGCAGAGGCGCGGCAGGCGCTGTGGGCCGAGCTGAAGGGCGCGGCGGAGTCGGGCTGGGACTTCTCCTCGCGCTGGTTCCTGCCGGGGCCGCCGCCCGTCGAGGCCACGCTGCAAGACACGCAGGCCAGCGCCGTCGTGCCCGTCGACCTCAACGCCCTCCTGTGCCGCGTGGAAGCGCTCCTGGCCGCCTTCTGCGACGCGGGGGCGGGCCCCTCCCCGGCGCTGTCCCCGGCGGGGGGGGGGGGGGTCGGGCGGACGGACAGGCCTCTCCCTCCCCGCCTCCGTGGCTCACGCGGCCCGTCTCCCTCCAGGGGACGCCGGGAAGGCCGAGCGGTTCCGAGCCGCTCACAGGCGGCGCGTGGCTGCGGTGCGCGCCGTCCTGTGGAACGAGGAGGCCGGCGTCTGGCTGGACTACAACCTGGCGCGCCGCAGGCACAACAGGGCCTTCTACCCGTCCAATTTGACCCCGCTGTGGGCCGAGTGCGGCTTGGAGGGCGCCGACGTCGAGAAGGCCCTGCGCTACCTTGAGGTAAGCCCGCTGGGAGCATCCGGCACCCCCCCCTCCTTTGGCCGGCCTTGTAAATCAAGGGGTTTTTTGTGCCGGCCAGCCGCAGAAGCACCAGAGATTCCCCCGGCACTTGTCTTGCATCACCCCACCACCAATCCACCGTCTCCTTACCTTGCACTGGAAGCCCTCAAAAAACAAACCCGGGAATTACTGGGTTGCTATGATGGTCTATGACAACCATGTTCTAGTTTGGTTTTTTTGTATTGCAGTGGGGAAATCTGCAGGCTGCCCTTTCCCCCTTATAACTCTGGAATGTAAAGCCTGTGCATTGTAACATTGCAAGGCAAAGGGCTTACTTTAAAAAAAAATGGAAACTGGAAACCAACACGGTCGTTTCAGTACATCACCATAATCATACACCAATACAGTGATCTGACAGCTAAGGGTTTTTTAAGGCCTGAAAGAAATCCTTCTGTTGGAAGTAATGAAAAGTTGCAGATCAGCCTAGACTTCCCAGAGACTGTAGAGGGGCCAGCCCTGGATGCTGGATCTCTTCAGGCACTCGGTGGGGCCCTATGCCTGGGGCCGTCTGTCACTTTCTCCTCTCTTTTGGGTCCCTCCCCAACCCCCCCTGCCACCACTTTGCTGAACTCCACCAAGGCCCACAAGGCTCCCACTCTCTCAGCCAGTCACCCTGAGGAAGGAGCAACCCTGAGGTCTGTTCCTTTTACAGTGAAGGGGAGATTCCTCCCCTCTGCCCACAAGCAGGGGTGGCCTTTCCCTCCCCTGGAGGGGAACCATCGCTGGGGTAATTTACAGAGCAGAAACTGGTGTGTGTGTGTGTGAGAGAGCGTCCAACACCCATCCCCCTTGAGCTGCGTTTGCCCGAAGGACACGGAGGCGGTCTTGGATGGCTCCTGGCAGAGTTGCTCAGCCTGCCCCAGCGAGTCTCGCAGTGTGGGCACCCACCTGGCAAAGGTGTGCCTGGGCACCCTCCTCCTCCTTGCTGCAAAGTCTGCAGGGGGTACCCATGGATTGTGTTGTCGCAGGAGGAGAGGGCGGCAACAGGGTGCAAGAAGACCTGGGACCGTGTGGGTCAGCCTCTGCCTGCAGGTGGCGCCATTGCCCCTTCATTGGTGAAAGGGGTGGGGAGGAGCTGGGGCACCCTGTGGGTGGGAGGGAGGGAGGGAGGGGTGCTGCTTTCCACCTCACTTTGTGGCCCCGAGGAAGGTGCGCATGCTGGCTCTGCCCGTACCCCTGGCACTGGGGGCTGCTGTGCCCAGCCTGCAGATTGGGCAGCTCTTGGGCATGCAGCCACCCTGCTTCCCGTGCCCCTCCCCATCGGACACCCCCTTTCCCGCCACCCGGCCTGTGGAGTGCCTAACCGTTCCTTCCTGGGCACTGTTTTTCGGGGTGCCCACAGAGCAGCACAGCACTGTCCTACGCCCACGGACTGCCCACCTCACTGGCTCGCACGGGGCAACAGTGGGACCTTCCAAACGCATGGGCCCCGCTCCAGCATATGGTGATTGCAGGTAAGGGCTTCCCGGCCAGCCAGCCAGGCAAACCACACACCTGTGTGCTCGCTGGCCAGTTCTGTGGGCTAGCGGGGTGTGTGCGTGTGCGCGTAGGTCTCTGTGCAGCTGCAGTTGCCACACGCACCCCATCCGGCCCCCTTCCTGTCTGAGCCCGAGGGGGTGGGGGTCCCCTGCTCCAGCATCCCCCCCTCACCCCCTCTGGCTCCTGCCCGCCAGGTCTGGCCCGGTCATCCTCCTCCCAGGCCCGAGAGCTGGCCTTCACCTTGGCTCAGAACTGGGTGAGAATGAACCTGGCTGTCTACGGGACGTACCGGGCCATGTTCGAGAAGGTAAGGCCCCGCCGCTCCCCCTGCCGGCCCTGCCTCTCCCTCGTGGCCGGGGGCGCTTCTGCACCGCAGGGCCAAGCTGGTCCCGCGGCCAGCCGGCACAGGGGCCGCTGCACGTGGGGCGGAAGAGGGGCCTCCTGCTCGAAGGGGGTGGGGCTGCTGTGCCACTGACCCCCCCCACACCTTCTCTTCTTCCTCCAGTACGATGTCGAAGGTGACGGGAACCCGGGGGCTGGTGGGGAGTATGTCGTTCAGGTGAGGCAAAGCGACCTGCCCGGCGCCTGTGGCCGCCTCCCCTCCCCTCCCCTCGGGTGGGGCGAGAGTCGGGCCCTTTTTGCCCACTTGGGTGCCGGCGGGGCCAACCTAGCTTGGCCTTCTGCTTCTCCTCCGGCAGGAGGGCTTTGGCTGGACGAACGGGGTGGCCCTGCAGCTCCTGGATCTCTTTGGCGACCGTCTCACCGCCGCAGGCCCTGCCCTGCCTTGCTCCGGGGCCTGGGTGGGGGCCTGCCTCATCCTGCTGCTTGCACTGGGGCCTCTGTGAGTCAGGGAAGGAGCGGGCCTGCTCCACAAAGGCCGGCCTCCTGCGGCCATAATAAAAGCAAACTGAACCCCCTACCCCACATTCGCCTCTCTCTGCGTGTGCCGACTGGCCGGGCTGCCTGTGTGATGGGGGGGGAGGGGCGTCAGGCAGTGTTCCTTCTAAGCTGAGTTAGTGTGAGCTAGCTCACAGTTTTTTAGCCTATTTGTCTTAGCTCAGGAAGGAAGGCTCCAAAGCAAATTGATTTATGTAGTAGCCAAATTGCTGGCTCACAACTTCAATGCCAGGAGCTCACAAAGTTGAATTTTTGCTCACAAGACTCCACAGCTTAGAGGGGGCACTGGCTTCAGGGGAACTGGGCCTGCCTCCTGCCACGGCCGCAGGGCCCCTCTCAGCCAGGCAGCTCCGGGCACACACCTGGGTGGGGCTGTTTTGGGAAGCAGCGCAGGAAGCCACGGCAGTCCGAAAACTCCCTTGGTGCCAGGGAAAGACGGTCACTGAAAGGGCCGTGGAAATTACAAAGCTTTATTCCAACCCACCCACCCCCAGAAACAAACGAGCCGTTGCCTCAATCAAGAGAAGCGGCCGAGGCGGTCCCCTGGCCCCGAGGTCTGGGTCCTGAGGGAATGGTGGGGGGTGCTTGTCCTCAGGGCGACTGGGCCAGGGTCAGGGCGGAGAATGCGGTCTGGATGGGCGTTCTGGGGGGGGCGGGCTGAGTCCTCTGTCCCCCTCCCCACCCGAGGCACACGGTGGAGGGCAGGGCCTCGGTCTGGCCACGACAAGCACAGTGGGGGGTCCAAGGGCCACGGGGGCCCCTGCAGTCAGCACCAGGGGCCGGGCCGGCCTTGCGGGGGGCTGCCTCCGCTGCAGTGGCGGGCGAGGGGGACGGGGCCCCTTCAGCCCGGCAGGGTCTTTGGCACGGAGGCCCACGGTGGGTCAGCGGCGGCTGAGCCGAGTCCCGCGGGAAGAGCGCCTCAGCTCAGGAACTGGGTGTAGCCTTCGGCCCCGGTCACGATGACGTCCATCCAGATGCGCATGGCCTCCGCCGAAGGGGCCACCATGAAGTAGAGGCGGTCGTGGGTCTTGACGCAGAAGGTGAGGGCCGGGTTGGGGCTCTGCCGGGAGGGAACGTGAAGGGTCAGTTCTCTCGACAGAGACCCTCCTGGAAAGCCCAAACCCAACACTGCGCCGCGGGGGGGGGGAAGGGGGCCGAGATAGAGGAGAGCTTGAAGACAAACCTCTCTACTGAAGGGAGCAGGGAGAAAGTCTGCTAGGTGCTAGAAGGCAACAGAAACAGACTAGCATTAAACGGGCTGGCGCAGGCAGGGCCTCCCCCCCCCCCCCCCCGCACCAGTAGCTGTTAGTGAGGCAGGGATGGGTTGTTAGCAGCTCCTGAGGAGGGCTTTGCTTGATCCCCCCCCACCGTGTGACTGTTCTTCATGCTGGCCCTTGGTCCCCTCTAGGTCCTGCGGAGGTGCAGGAGAGCTGCCCCCCTCCCCTCCCTGCCCCCTGCAGAAGGTGCAACCACTCCCCCCCCACACACACGCCTTAGCTTCAACTCAAAAAGAGAGCCGCCAGGCGTCTTGTGCCTCTGATGCCCAGCCCTACGCTTGTGCTGAGCTGCCGGGGTGGGGGCCATTAATGCCAGGCGCTGTGGGCACTCCAAGATTAGAGGGGCTGAAAGCCATGCCAAGAACCAGGACGGTACCTACACTGACCCGCTTCAGGGAGAAGAATCCCTTCTGGAGGAGGAGAGAGGCGGGGGAGAAAGAGCCCAAGGGGAGGCTCGGGGCTTGCTTGTGGGAAAAGCGCCAACCCCACCCCCCACGCCCGGGCACTGACCTTTGCTGCGCTGCGGAGGTGGTCGTAGTAGACCTCCTCAATCGCCTGGAAGTAGATCAGGCCTTTGAGCTTCGTCTCGTGCTTGTCTGCGGGGGGCAGGAGGAGGAAGAGGAGGAGGAGGCCGTGAGGCTCCGAGGCCCAGCCAGGGTTTGGGGGAGGGGAGCTCAGGGGCGGGGCCGGGAGGGGCCTTACCGACGTAGTAGGCCAAGGTGCGCCGCAGCCGATCAAACACGAACCAGCGCTTCTTCCAGGACTTAATCTTGCCCCCCATCTTGATCAGGTAGCCTTTGCACATCTTCTCCGAGAGGATGATGTGGCTGCAGGTGTCCACGCTGTGGCCCGATGATTCCACGTGGGCACGTAGGTCAAAGTCTTCTTTGCGGATGGGCAGGTAGCGGGTCAGGGGCCGTGCCTGGGACAGGGACGACGGACACAGAGCAGAGTCACTTTTGGGATGCTACGAGGCCCAGGCTGTAGCTTGGCACCTTCAGGTGGGACCACTTTGGAAGCCTCCCCCCCCCCCCAAGTGGCCCATGCATGCAACGGGGGGGGGGGTTTGCTTCCAAATGGGGGTAGGAACAGCCTTTCCCTGCTGCGGAAGCAGGAGCAAAAGAGGCGAGGGGATGTAGGGGCAGCATTTGTATGCCACCCCCCCCCCCCCCCCCCCCCCTCGCTGCTTTTGCCCTCCCCCACCTTGTTGTATCAGTGTGAAAGCACCCATGTGCTGAGCATCTCACCCACTCCAGCGGCCTGGCCCCCCAAAAACCACCCCTGCAACTCGGGCTGCAATGCCCCCTTCGAGGGGTTTTGTTCCTGATCCAGTTCAGTGTGGAAAGCCCTGCGGGGCACCCCACGGCATGCACGCAAGAGGTCAGGATGTAGCGGCACATGGCCACATGCACCTTGTAGCGCTGGTGCAAACTGCTGGCATCCCGAACACGAGGGGCAGGGAGGAAGGAAGGAAGGAAGGAAGGCACGGCCATGCCACGCTGGCAGTGAGAAGACTGGGAAGCCACCCTCTTCGTAGCGGAGAGGTGACCCTGGAATTCTGGAGCTTGCGCCCAGCAGGGTGAGGGCAGCTGTAACCCCACGTGCCCTGGGCAGTAATCCAACATCCCTGCCTCCCCCCGCCTGTCCCATACCTGTGCAAACTGCTTCTCCCGCATCTTGACCTCCTTCTCAATGAGTCTCTGCCGCCGCACGGCCTCATCCTGCAGCTGCCGCTCCAGCTGCTGCCGCCGCCCTCTTCCTCCAGCGCCTGGTGCCGCAACTCCATCTCCTGCTCCTGCCAGCAAGCGCCAGGTTAGCAGCCTGCCCATCGGCTCCACCCGCATCCCTGTCCCCCCACAGGCATTCTAGAGTCTGCCAGGCAGAGAGAGCTGGCAGGGGTGGGTGGGCAGGCTGCTCTCGCACAGCTAAGCCAGCTCGCATCCCAGGCCTTCATGCCTGCTGCTGCTGCTGGGCCCCCCTTCCTACCAGGGTACCGGGGGGGGGGAGCACCTGCTCCCAGGGAGCACCAGCAAAGAGATCAGCCGGGTCCACCTGGGGAAAGGGTCTCTCTCCCTCCCCTGCTCAGGAGATCTTCCCCCCGCTGCCCAACTCACTCGCGATTCCATCAGGCGGGACTTTTCTGCGTTGGCCTCCTTCAGCATGGTCTCCATCTCCTCGATCTTCCCGACATCAGCTCCGCTGGCACTGCAAGGCAAGGCCAAGCCAGGCCGTCACTCCCTCCTCTGTTTCCCCAAGGTCTCTCAGTGCCCTGGGCTCCAGCCTCCACCAGGCAAGCGGGCTCTTGTGCTTTCTTGCATCCCAGGCGGAGCGGAGGCAGCACGGGGAGCCAGGCAAGCGGGCGCAGAGAGCCACATGTGAGATGGAGGAGATGGATGGATGGAGGCGAGGGGTATTCACTCACTCACGGCTCTCCAGGGGGGGGCCCCGCGGGGGGGGGGGGGGGACAGAAGACTGACAGAGGGCAGCTCTCTCCCACCCTCCTGGGGGCTCCGCCTCTGCCCGGGGAGGGAGGCGCGAGGGAGTCTCCCCGAGGCCAGGCCCGCTGCCGGCCCGTACCTGGAGACGTTGTCGGGGGAGCAGGCCGAGGCGCCGCTGGTGGAGAGGCTGGTGTCCAGGCTGTCGGAGCTCTCCAGGCTGAGGGTGTCGTAGGCGTGCTCCGGCTCCTCCCCGCCCAGGCCCCCGGGGGGGTGGTGGTGGAGGATGGAGTGGGGCATGAGGAGGGGGGAGCGCGAGGGGGGGAAGGGGGGCTGCCCGTGCAGGGCTTCCCACTGAGACTGCGCCTCGGCCGCGGCCCTCAGCTTCAGGTCTGCCAGGCGCCTCCGCTGCTCCGCGATCACCTGCTGCCCTGCAGAGACGGCCCGGGACAAAAGCCGGCTCAGCCTCACTGCAAGGGATGGGGTGGGGTGGGGGGCCCTCCCGCAAGAGCCCCCACGGGGCAAGAGGCGGCTGCCGCACGTGCTCAGCAGCACACACACACACCCTTCCGTACCTACCCTTCTGCTGCAGGGCCAGCTGGCGCTTGTTTTCGATCTCCTGCAGGGTGCCGGCCAGGTTCCGAGGCAGGGTGCCCGTGCCCTCCTGGGGGGGAGGCGGCGATGGTGGCAGCAGCAGCAGAGAACTCTGCAGGACACAAGCAACAGGGCTTCAGGGACCATCCAGCCTGGGAGAGGAACGGTTCAGCCGTGGGGTGTGTGTGTGTGGAGGGGGTTCGTGGAGAAGCCAGGCGACATGCCACCATTTTTCTTAAAAACCCCCCCCCCCACGTATGAACCCTAACCCACTCAACACTGACCTGTGAGGATGAGCCACCGCTCTTTGGCCACGCAACGCCACTGGAGTGGACATCCATCTTGGAGCGATAGGCCTGCAAAAGAGGGGGGGGGAACGTGCGGCTGAGTGGGGAAGGAGCAGCCAGTGACCGCTGGGCCCCTCGGCACAGGTGGCACCTCCTCGGGGGGGGGGTAGGGGGGGAGGGAGACATGACAGGTGAACCGTTTCCTGGTCTGGCTTGAGAGCACAGTGAGCTTTAGCCGGGGGAAGGGGTGCGTAAGCGGGGCTCTGCTTCTAAGCCGGCCAAGAGCTCCTGGACCAAAGACAGCCACCCCAACCTGCCCCCCTCCCTAGGCCCAGGTGACGAAGAAGAGGAGGAGATTGGGTTTATACCCCGCCCTTCACTCAGAGTCTCAGAGCGGCTTACAATCCCCTTTCCCTTCTCCTCCCCACAACAGACACCCTGTGAGGTGGGTGGGGCTGAGAGAGCTCTTTCGAGAACTGACCGTGAGAGAACAGCTCTGACAGAACTGTGGCTTGCCCAAGGCCATCCAGCCAGGTGCAAGTGGAGGAGGAGTGGGGAATCAAACCCAGTACTCCCAGATCAGTCTGCGCACTTAACCACAACACCAAACTGGCTGCGCAATGGAAGGAAAGCCGGGGGGGGGACAACCTTCCCATCACACAGGCCTGCACCTGAAAGAGACCCCCCCACACACACACACAGGCCAAAGGTTGCTGTCACCCCCCACCTCCCTTGGGCGTCTGTACTGGTCTTCTCCTGGAGCCGCTATTCCTGTGGGGAGCTCTACTGGGACTCCTGATGACCCAGAGCCAGCTCAAGGCCCCCACCCCCCCTGGCCCAGTGTGATTTGGACTGCGGGGGCTTTCCTAAAGAAAAGGAGGTCAGCATTGAGAGGGGCAGAGGTGGGGGAGAGACACCCCTGGGTAGGGATGTGCATTTCGGGATCCCGAACCGAAAAAAGCCGAAAATAACGTTTTTCGGCTTTTTTCGGCTTTTGCAATCCCGAAATGGCTTCCTATGCGTTTTTCCGAATCCCGAAAAAAAAATCCCGAAAAAATTCGGGAAACCCCGAAAAAAATTACTTTTTTCCCACCATAGAGAACAATGGAGGGATGGGGGCAACCTGTTTGGGGGCCCATAGAATTGGACCCCCTGGTCCAATCTTCTTGAATGTTGGTGGGCATGTTGGGGAGAGGTTCCAGTAACCACCCTCCAAATTTGGAGCCTCTCCCTCTAACCCCCCCCCCCAGGGGTCTGTAAAAAGGAAAGCAGAAGGTTAAAATCCCATTGAAATGCGAATTTCGGCGGCAAACCGGGAATATACAGCAAGCTGATCTGGGGGGATTGGGGGCACCCTCTTTGGATGCCCCTGGAATCTGACCCCCTGGACCAATCTTCTCAAAACTTTGGGGGTCTTTCGGGGAGAGGCTTGAGCAGCCACTGTCCAGATTTGGAGCCTCTACCCCCTCCCCCCCACCCCCCTGCAAAGTTTCAAGAGGTTTTTTGCCATTGACTTCAATGGCCCCATTGGTTATAATGGACCCGAATTTTTCGGGTTTCCCGAATATTTTCGGATATCTATGCTTTACCGAATTAGATATTCGGGTTTTTCCGGGTTTCCCGAAAAAATTCGGGTTCAATAAACCCGAATCCGAATTTTACTGAATTTTTTTTTTTGCACATCCCTACCCCTGGGGGTGCAACTGGAGAAGAGCAGCAAGAAGGCAGTGGGGGGTGGGCACAAGCCCTATAGCCGCCCTGCCCAGAGTCTCGGCCAGCTCTCCCCCGCCCAAGTTGGCTCCCAGGAACCCACCCCGACCAGAGCAGCCGGCGTGAGGCTGCAGGGGGAGGGGGCTTGCAAGGCAGCAGGGCAGGCGGATGGGGGGGGCTGCCTTCCCGGAGCCAGATCCTGAAGCATCAGCCATCTGCCCGGGGGAGGCACACGAGAGAAGCATGCGCCACGCGTTGCCTCTGGCAGGGCTGGGTGGGGGAGGCAGCTGCGTGGGGGGCCTTGCCAGGGTGCCCCCCCTCCACCAGCTCAGAGAGAGGAAGCCGCTCCTGTTCGGATGGGAGAAGCAGGCCCGAGGGGGGAGGGGGGTTGAGGGGCACAGGTGGCACCTCCGTTTGACACGAGGCCTTGTGAAAACTGCAGCTTAAATGGGAGGACAGGTGTGTGTGGGAGGGAAAGAACACGGCCCCCCAGTGACCCCGACTACGAAGAGGAGGAGGAGGAGGAGAAGCAGGAGATTGGATTTGTCCCCCGTCCTTCACTCGGAGTCTCAGAGCGGCTTACAAACTCCTTCCCCTCTCCACAACAGACACACCCTGTGAGGTGGGGGGGGGGCTGAGAGAGCTCTTGACAGAAACGGCTCTTTTTCAAGGACAGCTCTTGTCAGAACTAGGGCTTGCCCGAGGTCATCCAGCAGGTGCAAGTGGAGGAGTGGGGAATCCAACCCGGTTCTCCCCAGATTAGAGTCCACACACTGAACCACGACACCAAACTGGCTCTCGAGAGAAACCCCGAGCCTCCTTTGGTCCTTCCTGCACAAAGCAAAGGGCAGGTGGAGTGGCAGCGAGGGACCCCCCCCCCAGGCCATTCCCTTCAGGGCCTCTGGCCCCCTCCCCCAGCCTGTCCTTCCACACCTCACTCCCACCTTAGGGCTTCCCCAGGAAGAAAAGGAAGAGAACGCTGAAGTGTAGCACCTGTGAGATTCCAACAAGTGCAAGAGAAAGAGTGCGCAACTGGCAGGACTGTAGAACGCCCCGCGTCCAGCAAGATGAGCAGAAGCCCCCCCCCCCAATTCCCCATGGCTACACCTTCGAGAAAACGCCCGTACAAGTTTGGCCCCCAAAGTGCACGGCAGCAGGTCGGGAAGCTGCTCTCTAGCAGGACCTGAACAGACAGTGACAGAGCAGAGAGGGCCCCGTTGCATCTGCTCCAGTGCATGCTCTGCGTGGAGAAGGCCCCGATTCCTGTGCCCACCGCCTCTGGCTCAAAGGAAGGCCCCCTCTCTGCTCAGATCCCCAGAAAGCCACTGCAAGAGAACTTCAGAAGAGCCCTGCGGGATCAGACCAGTGAGGGTCCACCTAGTCCAGCCTCCCGCCTCACACTGTAGCCAACCAGTTCCTCTGGAGGACCAACAACAGGGCAGGGAGGCCAAGGCCTTCCCCTGATAAGAACATCAGAAGAGCCCTGCTGGGTCAGACCAGTGAGGGTCCATCCAGTCCAGCCTCCCGCCTCACACAGGGGCCAACCAGTTCCTCCGGAGGGCCAACAGCAGGGCAGGGAGGCCGAGGCCTTCTTCCCCTGATGCTGCCTCCTGGTTCTGAGATTCGGAGACTGACTGCCTCCGGATGTGGAGGTTCCCCTCAGTCACCGTGGCTACTAACCACTGATAGACCTCTCCTCCATAAATCTGTGGAACTCCTGTGGCCATCACTACATCCTCTGGCAGCAGATTCCACACTGTAAGCACTCTCTGTGTAAAGTAGTAGCTCCATCCTGAAGCTACCGCTGATCAGTTTCGTTTAATGGCCCTGAGTTCTAGTCCGTTGGGAGAGGGAGAAAAATTTCTCTTTCTCACCTCTCTTTCCACCCGATGCATAATTTCATAAACCTCTCTCATGCCCCCCCCCCCTGTCATGATCTGGGCTGTGCATGCAAAGGCCTAGCAGGCCCAGGGAGCCTGAGTAGCAGTGGGAGGAGGCCGGGCCTACAACTCCCAGAAGCCCCTGAGAGGTTTTGGCACCAATTTTAGCCCATCACAGAGAAAGGGGACTTATAACAAAAGAGCTGGTACAGAAGAAGAGCTGTTCTTTCTTCTAAGAGGGCAGAGCCAGAAGGAAGGCTGCTGCAGGGAAGAGACCCTCCCCCTGAAAGGAAGGGCGAGAGCAGACTCGGGCCCAACTGAGACAGTGGTTTCTTTTCTCTTCACCCCCTTACTGATATTGTTCTTGCACCTTGTTTGTTCCCCATATTGGGCTGACTGCCTGTAAAAACAAACCCTTTCCTTGTTGTTCACTCTGCCTGGTCCTCAGGCCTATTATTTGGCCAAATAAGGGAGGTCTGAAGGTCTTGGGAGGGTACTCTGGGCCTTCTCGAGGGAGCCTGGAACCAGAGTGGTGGCAGCGTCAGGGGACACCCCCACCTGAGCCGGGACACCCCCTCCCCCCAACAGGCATCTCTTTTCTAAACTGAAAAGCCCCCGAGCCCAACTGCTCCTCCAAGCTACAGGCACCGCTTTTCTGTTTTGCTTTTTAGATTTCAGATTCTTCTTCAAACCTGGGGCTTTTCTAGGGTTTGCAGAAAGATCTGCCTGATCTGTTCTTGGGTCTGATCCACTGCTTTTCGTATCCAGAGAGGGAGTCAGGGTGAAAATTAGGGCCTGTCGATCTGTTGGGAGAATGTCAGCAAAGCCTCTCACAGCAGGGGCCAGGGCACTGCACCCCCAGGAATGACAACCCCCCCCACCCCGCCCCGCCGTGGGCCTCACAGGAGGGAAGGCATTACCTCTCGCAGGGCAGCAGAGGCCTTGGGGAAGCCGGAGCCACCTGTGACTTCCCGGTACCGCCTCTCCAGCGCAAGAAGGGCGTCCTTCTCCTGTCCCAGGGGAGAGAAACCGGAAGGCCGCTGTGAGCACCTGCTGGCCGGCTGGCGGCTTCCCTGGCCCCCCCTTCCCTGCGAGTGCGGCAGGGAGGCCAGGGTGGAGCCCCGGACACTCCTCCCCTCCCTCCCCCTGCCCTGCTGGGCCAGACTCCCTCAGCCTCACCTTCTGCAGCAGCTGCAGGGTGGCGGCCTTCTCCCTGCCCAGCCGCTCCGCCTCCTGCGCCGCCTGCAGCCGGATCTGGTTGGCCTGGCTCTCCAGGGCCGCCATGCGCTCCTGCAGGGGAAGGCAGAGGCCGCTGCTGAGCCAGGGCCGGCCGGCCGGCGGGGGTGGGGGCCCTTCCCCGGCACGATCCCCAGTGGGCGGGCGGGCGGCTCACCTTCCTGCGGGCCACGCTCCGGTGGCTCTCAGCTCTGCTGTGGAGGAGCTGCTGGCCCAGCACCTCCCGCTCCTCCTCCAGGCGGCTCTCTTTCTCCAGCTGCTGGAACTCCAGGTCCTCAAAAACCTTGGCCTCCGTCTCCAGCCGGCCCCCGGGGGGGGGGAAAACCGGGGGGGGGGGGGCGGCGGCTCAGGAAAGGTCCGCAGAGGGGCCGGGTGAGAGTGGGGCGTGGGGGAGGAGGAGGTGACCCTCTCCAGGGCAGGGCAGAGCAGAGCCACTGCATCGAGGGGTCTTCCTGGGCAGCCCGCCGGAGCGTTCCTGACAGCTAGGGGGCGCCAGAAGCAGCCTGGAGGAGGGGAGGAGCGTTCTCACCGGTCTTCTGCCGCAGGCAGGCAGGCAGGCTCCCCTGGGCCAGGGGTTGGGGAAGCAACAACCTCGGGGGGAGGCTGACACATGCGGGAAGACCAACACACTGTTATGCCTGTGCCAGAAAGGAGCCGGCCGGGCCCACCATTTCCCAGGGGGGTCTGGCTCCGGTCCCAACCCACTGCCGCTGCCACCACCTTTGCAGGCTCCCACCAGAGAAGCCCTTGTGCACCCCTTGTGCAGCGCATGTGCGGCCAGAGCACAGCTCAGTGCATTCTGGTTTCTGCCACCAGAGCCGCCTGTCTGGCCTCTGGCAGCACCCCAAGTGTGAGAAGGTGGCCAGAGGAGCCGAGCGGGCCAGAAGCAGGAGGGAGTCCATCCGGGCAGGGGCAGGGGGCCTCCTGCACACCCTGGCAGAGCGCCGCCACACGGGCCGAGCTGCCCAGCTTACCGTCCCCAGCTGCTGCTGCTGAGTGGCACCTCTGGGCCCAGGCGCGGGCGGAGGGGTGGTGAAGGGGGAGAAGAGGAAGCACTGACCCTGCACAGCTGGTCCTGCAGCTGCTCCCGCATTGACTCGGGGCAGCTGTGAAGCTGGTGCTGGAGCTCGGAGCAAAGGGCCCGCAGTCTCTCCAGCTCCTTCCTTTCAGCATCAACCTTTGCTCTCTCCTGAATCCGGGAGAAATCAACACACATGGAAGAGAAAGGACAGAGAGAGAGAGAGACAGAGAGAGAGAGAGAGAAAACACTCTTCTCAAGAGCACGGCATGCAAAGCCGGGGGTTAGCGAGGGGCTCTGCGCGCCCAGAGGTTACGGGGCCGGGCGGGTCCTCAGTCTTGCGTCTCAAAGCCCCCGTGGCCTCCCCCCCTGCCCGGCCCCTCCCGGATGTCCCACTGGTGCGACTCCCCTGAGAAGCTGGAGCACAGAGCCGCTCAATCCACCCCACCCCACCCCACGCTGGGTCGCATCCGTCCCAAGGCCGGCTCACCACACACAAGAGCTTGCGCAGCCGCGTTTGAGACACAGAACTAGGATCTGGCCCTGAGGGTTAGTGCACCGTGACATCCACACAGATGCGCACTCAGGGAGCGGGTGAGAGAGCAAGTTAGTAGCCGCAGCAGCAGCAGCAGCAGCAGCAGCAGAGGTCTCCGCGGAGGGTGGGCCAGGGCTGTGCACGACAGCGCAGAAGGTCGCAGACACAGACGGCTGCCCCCCCCCCCCAGCCTCCATCCGCTGAAGAAACAGGGCTGGCTGCTGCTGGCCCTTCCCAGGGTTGAGAGGGGCTGGAAGGTTATCTGGGCACCCCCCACCGGAAGCCGCCGTGTCCCAGGAGTAAGCGAAGGGTCAGGCACTGGCAGGGAAAAGACCTCCTCGCTGCTCCGCCACTCACCCGGAAACCTGAATAAGTCGCACAAGACCGGCATCTCCGACACGGGAGGGAAGGGTCCCGATCCTGGCCTCTATGGGGAAGAGACCCAGCCCCCACTGCCTCCCTGGGACCCGGTCTGGAGTGCTCTGATGACCCCCCCCCCACGAGACCATCACTCGGCCTGGGAAAGGCACACCAAATCCCCAAATTTCCCCCCCCCCCCGAATTTCTGCTTTTGGGGCGGGGGGGGGCAGGAGGCCAGCTTCTATCCCTTAGGGCCGGGGAGAGGCTGAGGAATGCTGGGCCATTTGTGCTTGCCTGCTCCAGGCCGGAGGGGGCCAGCCCAGCCCAGGGCTTGGCCCAGCCTGCCGGCCATGGATCCCAGGGCACCTGGCCAAGCAGAGTCCCACCCACAAGGGGAGGTTGGCAAGGCAGATGCCTCTAAGGGACGGGCGACCGCCCGGCCACTACGCTGCTCTCCTGAAGAACAAGCCCCCCCCCCCCCCCCCCCCCGCCCCCCCCCCTGTCCACACCGGAGCAACAGGAGCTTAACAATATCTCCATTGCGGGCGGGAGCCCCCCCCCCAGCCCTTGGGGGGCGGCAAGTCTGGAGTCACTGCAGGCACCTGGTGTCAGGATCTCATCCCCAGAAGGCTACCTCTGCAGTCTTGCATGCTCCACCAAGGAGGCCCAAGCCTGTTTTGCCCCATGCGTGGAGGAGAGGCGCCCCGCCCCGCCCCCTGGACAGGCAGCCTCCAAGGGGCGCACCTGCCGCTAGACTGTGGGGAAGGGCAAAGCGGCTCAAGGGCTGCCAACCCACACGCAGAGACGCCGGCTGGTCCAGGAGGAGGCCGCTCTCGGGCCCAGGCACACGGAGGGCCTGGGCTACCATCCTCCCTTCTCCCCATCCAGATGGGCCACCAGTGTGGGGCAGGCCGGCAGGCAGGCAGGCAGGCCAGCAGTGGGAAGACACCAAAGCAAAGACAGGCAAAGAGAGAGAGAGAGAGAGAGAGAGAGAGGAAAAGAGAGACAGACCCGAGGTTGTTAGCGCCACTGGTTAGTGTGGCCAGGTCATTAGTGTCAGTATGGGGGGGGTCGGAGGGGGGTTGTGTGCTTCCTTCAGGCTCCCTGCGTGAGCAAAGGTTTGCGAAAGGCTGGGAAAGTGCAACACCCCCCCCCCCCCCCCCCCCCCCCCCCGCGGGGCAAA
>NW_015177041.1:11448-18013 GCF_001447785.1 Gekko japonicus | reverse complement strand
CCTCCCGTTACCTGGTCTCGGTCTCGAAGGATGGAGCTGTCCAGACCAGACCGCCGTTCCTGCAGCTGCTGCATCATCTTCTGCTCCTGGTGCAGCTGGAGCCGCTCGGCCTCGCGCTCCCCCTGCAGGAGGTCTCCTTCCATCTCCACCTGCAGGGAGCAGCAGGAGTGTCACGCTACAGCCCCGCCGGGCCCCCCCCCCCCACGCGCCCAGAAGAAGATGAGATTGGATTTATACCCCTGGCCCTTCACTCGGAGTCTCAGAGCGGCTCACCATCTGATTTCCCTCCCCCTCCCCACCACAGACAGACCCCCCCTGTGAGGCAGGTGGGGCTGAGGGAGCTCTTCTGAGAACTGCTCTTTTTCAAGGACAGCTGTGCCAGATGGCTTGCCCAAGGTCACATCAGCCAGGTGCAAGTGGGGGAGTGGGGAAGGTTCTCCCGGATTAGAGTCCGTGCACTTAACCACTGCACCAGACTGGCTCTCTCAGGTGGCCAGGGGGAGGCTCCTCCCATCTTGGGGGGGGGCCCTGATCCTTCCCCCTCGGCAGAGAGAGGGGCAGCTCCCCGCCTCACCTCCCGAGCGGTCTCTTGAAGCTGCTGCTCCAGCTCCTTGGCGCGGCTCTTGAGCTGGTCGATGTTGGTGAGCAGCCGGGCGCGTGCCTCCTCCAGACGCATGGCCTCCCGGCCAGTGGGGCTCTTCGGTGGCTCCTCCTGCTGTCGAGACTCAAGCACCTCAGCACAGGGTCCCCTCCCCCCCCCAAGTCAGAGGGCTCCCCACAGGCGGCTGAGGGCAGAGCCCCCCCTCACACCTCACCTCCTGGCCAGCGCTCTCGGTGCTGCTGCTCTCCTCCTTCAGGGGGTCCTCCTCTGAGCGCTGGGGCTCCAGGGGCTGCTCCATGCCACCACCACCGCGGCTGATGGAGCCCCTGGAGGGCCTCCTGCCCCCCTCGGCAGCGCCGGGAAAGACTTGCTGCTCCGGGCCTGGACTCCCATCGCCACGGGTGTACTCCGCACACAGGCTCAGGATGGTCTCCAGCCGCTGGCGCTCCTGCAGGGAGGGGCGGGGCATCACCCACAGAAGGCCAGGGACACACACACCCCGCACACCAAACGGCTTGTTCCTCCCCTGCCCACACTCCCCCTCCCTCCCTCTCCTGGTTCCCCAAATGCAGGTCTCTGGCATTTTAGAAAGGGGGGGGGGACAAATCTAAAACCTGGAACAATGTAGACCCTCCCACAGCTCACGCTGTGGTGACCTGGCACACGGGAACAGGTCAGCGCCAGGCGCACCTTCTAGCACTGCACTAAGATCCCCCACCCCCTCCCTTCCACCTGCCAGAAAGTTCTCTGGAGCCAGCCCCAACCCAGGGGTGTTCCCAGGAGCCCCCAGGCACAGCAAGGACATTTTTGTGCCAGGAAACGGCCCCACCTCAGAGGTTAACTATAAATGCAGGTTGATGGAGTCCCAACTGGCAGAGACTGACTAAGAGAGAGATCTTGGAGTCATAGTAGATAACTCACTGAAAATTTCAGGACAGTGTGCGACTGCAGTAAAAAAGGCCAACGCTATGCTGGTGGTGATTAGGAAGGGAACTGAAAACAAATCAGCCAGTATCCTAATGCCCCTGTATAAATTGATGGTGCAACCTCATTTGGAGTGCTGTGTACAGTTCTGGTCACCACACCTCAAAAAGGATATTATAGATTTGGGAAAAGTGCAGAAAAGGGCAACTAGAATGATAAAAGGGTTGGAACACTTTCCCTATGCGGAAAGGTTAAAGCGCTTAGGGCTCTTTAGCTGGAGAAACGATGGCTGAGGGGTGACATGATCGAGGTTTACAAGATTATGCATGGGATAGAGCAGGTAGAGAAAGAGGTACTTTTCTCCCTTTCTCACGATACAAGAACTCGTGGGCGCTCCATGAAATTGCTGAGTGGTTGGGTTAGAACGGATAAAAGGAAGTACTTCTTCACCCAAAGAGTGATTAACACTTGGAATTCACTGCCACAGGAGGTGGTGGGAGCTACAAGCATGGACGGCTTCAAGAGGGAATTGGATCAACATCTGGAGCAGAGGTCCATCAGTGGCTATTAGCCACAAAGTATAGATAGGGACTCTGGGTCTGGGACAAGTGAAGCTCTGTCTTCTTGGTGCTTGGCTGGGGTCAACAGTGGGAGGGCTTCTAGTGTCCTGGCCCCACTGGTGGACCTCCTGACGGCACCTAGTATTTTTTGGCCACTGTGTGACACAGAGTGTTGGTCTGGATGGGCCACTGGCCTGATCCAACACTGGCTTCTCTTATGTTCTCTTTTGTTTGTTCTTATGTTAGCTGGGTGCCCTCCATGGAACCCAGAATCCAGTCCCTGACTGGCAGCTGCCCCTCCTGACCCCACAGCTGGGCCACCCCGGAGTACAGAAGGGCCCTATCCGCTGCTGCAGGACAGTTCCTCCCTCTGCTGGGGGGGGGGGATTCTCTGCCCTTTCCTCCATAGCCCCTCCCACCGTTCCACTGCCCCCTGCCCTGCCTGCCGGTGGGCCTTCAGCCAGCTTAAAACAAAACAAAACACACCCTATATAGCAAGGTCCTTCCTCCTCCTCCTCCTCCTCCTCCTAAAGCTGACAGCATAAAACCTGCTGGGGGTGGTGGTGGGAGAAAGGCCAGCAAAGAGAAGAGGTGGGGGGGGGGAAGGGCGTGGAGAGGTGGAAGTCCACACCTTCCCACCTCTATCTGCTCTATCGCCAACGTTTCCAGAAAGGTGAGAGCGCAGAAGGTCCCGGGAGCAGCCGAGCGAGCCACAGGGCAGCAAGGAAAAGGCGCCCAGTGATTCTTCCCGCCTGTGGAAGCGGCCAAGGGGGAGCTGGGAGTCTGGGGTGGGCAACACTGAAGCAGAGAGACTCAAAAGGGTCCCGCTGTCAGGTCAAGAACAGGCCTTCTGTGGCCACTGGCAGCGGGCAAGGAAGGGAGCCAGGAGCCCCGGGGGAGCACAGGCCCCCCCCAGCCATTTCTTGCAGGGGCTTTCCCCCTCCTGCAGCCCACTTGGGCGGGGGGGGGGGGATACGGAAGCTCAAAAGCACCCTCCTCCCTCCCCCGCTGGCCACGGAGAAACTGACTGGCTTCCCTCCCACGACTCTCCTCTCCGGTCTAATTCCACCTCCCCCCATCCCACGAGATCTGGTGTGCGTTTGTGTCTGTGTGTGTGGGTGAAACAACCACAGCTGCCCGGATTAAAGTGCCCTCTCCCCCGCCCGCTCACAGCAGCCTCTGCCTCGAAGGCCCAGCCTCCCCCCCACTTCTCCTGCGCACCCAGCCGCCTCCTCCTCTTCCGCGCCCCTCCCCTGGAGCTCAGGCACCCATGGGACCTAGCAGGGGGCGCCCCCTCCCCATAATACTCACAGGGCAATCCGGAGTGACTCTCAGCATCACCCGACACCTCCGGCTTCCTGGCCAAGGCTACGCAGCCTCCCCCCCCAGCTTCCCATGTGACTCCGCGGGTGCTAGAAGCTAATTGCAGGGTGTGAGCCTCCCCCCCCCAGCCCAGTACTGCTCCGCCAATCACACCTGCCGCCACTACGTAAGCGAGCAGGGCATCTGAGCCACTGCCCGGCCACTGGCGAGACAGGCACGGGGGGGGGGGGACGACGACTGCAGAGCGGCGCAAGATGGCACACAGCCAGATGTGAGGCCAATGGAAAGTGAGAGGCATGTTGGCGCCTGGCACCCTGAGGCGGAAGGAAACAGGGTCCTCGGACGGGAGGGGAGGCCCACGCGACACGCTCAAGATGGCACCGCAGGCCTGGCCAGAGCTCTCGGTTCCCGGTGGAGCAGGAGGTGTGGGGGGACCCTGCCCCCTGAGGGCTCACCTGGAAACGAGAGCGCAGGTGCCAGAGGGCCCCCCCCCCGGGGGGGAGGAATCGGGTCTCTTCTTAGCCCCGACCGAGTGCGGCAGGGCAGGGGGCCACCCACCACCACCACCAGGCTCACCCCACTGACGTCTCCAGGGAAGGATCCTGCCTCTCCACTGTTCCCTCTACGCTCACAGTTTTTTAGCCTCTGGCTCACACGTTTTTGTCTCCGCTCAGGGAGGAGGGCTCCAGAGCAAGCCAATTTATGCAGTAGCCAAACCGCTCACTCACAGCTTTAATGCCCGTGGCTCACAAAGTAGAATTTCTGCGCTCAAGAAGACTCCACGGCTGGCTCAGAGGGAGGATTGGCAGACAGTGCTCCCTCTGAGGTGAGTGACGTGTGAGCCAGCCCACAGTTTTTTAGCCTCCGGCTCACAGAAGGGTGGCTCCAGAGCAAACTGACTTATGGAGTAGCCAAATCCGCTCGCTCACCACTCCCGTATGCCAGCAGCTCCCAAAGGGGGGTTTCCGCTCACCAGAAGACTCCGCAGCTCAGAGGGAGCGCTGCTCCCCTCCTCTTGGTCAGAGCGTCAGAGGAGGGTCCCGGAGGGAGGCCCAGGTTGGAATCCCCACTCTGCCCGTGGAAGCCGCCCAGCGGGTCACCTGGGGCCGGCCCGCCTCTCTCAGCCTAACCCACCTCACAGGGCTGTTGTGAGGAACCATGAAGGAGGGGGAGATACGCCTGCAGGCAGCTTTGGGCCCCCACAGAAAAGGCGGGTAGAAACATCTGAAGAAATGAATAGATATTTGCAGGGGCCCACCTGTGCACCCCAAGCAGCAAACCTGCTCCGTGTCGACTCGCTCGGAGTCCCAGTGCCAAGGCTAGGCAGCGGCCGGGTCTCTGCCCAAGCCTCTGGCTCCTCTCGCCCACATGTAGGGCTCCCAGGCAAGCTCTGGGCCTTGAGAGGACGGGGCGGGCAGGGCAGCCAGGGACCCCCCCCCAACCCCCCCCCGGCTTCTTCCACAGGTCCCAGATGGGGCTGCTGGAGCTCGCCAAGAAGAACCGGGGGGGGGGGGCTTATAAGAGCATTTTTGGCGTTTTTTGGCCGAATGCAGAGGGGACACCCCCCCCCCAATCTGGCTTGACCGCTGGATGCCTCGGCACCACTCACGAGCAGCCCAGTGGCGGGAGTGGCAGCGTGGCCGCTTGTGCCAGGGGCATTCTCGCTCATCCGCTGCCCCCCCCCCGGCCACATCAGGACTTGTTGGGTTGGTAAAATGGGCAAGAAATATGAATAAAGAAATTCTTATGTCATCTTGGGAATATTTATAAAGGAATGCCTTGAAAATAACAATTTAAAAGAGAACTGTTAAAAGATGATGTATAGATGGTATATGACTCCAAAAAAGATTGCAAATATGAATACAAATATGTCGAGTAAATGTTGGAAATGTTAAAAAGTAGAAGGCTCGTTTTACCATATGTGGTGGACTTGTGAAAAAGCAAAGAGGTTCTGGGTTGAGATTCATGCAGAGATGGAAAAAATAGTTAACTGCAAATTTAAAAAAGAGCCAGAAATATTACTTTTGGGACTCAAAATGGAAGAGGTTAATGTGGCGAAAAGGACACTTATGTGGTACGTGATTGTGACTGCCAGAATGATATATGCGCAAAGTTGGAAACAGGAAGTTCCTGGAATTGGAGAATGGATTAAAAAACTACTTTTTATGGTTGAAATGGATAAGATGACAAGGAAATTGGATAATATGGCAGCAGAAGACTTTTTTGAGGACTGGAAAGATTTAAAAGACTACTTGGAAAAATATTGGGATGTGAGAGACAATTTATTTTGCTTTGATAACTATTGAGTATAGAAAATTGTGAAAAAACAAGTTACTTGTTGAATATGTAGAGATAAAGAGGAGTACTTAAGAGTAACCTAAGGATTATGAAGGAGGTTGTAGCACTGTGGGAAGCCATACACGGGGGGGAAAGGGAGGAGAGTAGGATATAAAGGGATAAGAAGTGTACTACAAATGTACTACAAATGCCAACCTAGCAGTTCCAAAGCAAGAAATTGCAAGTAGATAAATAGGGACCACTTCGGTGGGAAGGTAACAGCGTTCCGTGCGCCTTGGTGTTTAGTCATGCCGGCCACATGACCACGGAGACGTCTTCGGACAGCGCTGGCTCTTCGGCTTTGAAACGGAGATGAGCACCGCAACCCTAGAGTCAGATTCGACTGGCTTTCGAGCAAGGGAACCTTTACCTTTTACAAATGTTGGACTTTGTTGAATATATCCTAAAAATAAAATTGTTAGAAAAAAAAGGAAAAAAAAAGGACTTGCTGGGTTGGGTGAGCAGGGGCGGGGGGGGGGGCAGGAGGAAGGGGAGGGGTCTGCTTCCCGCTTAAAGCCGGAAGAGCAGTCTCTCTTCGCCCTCTCTGGCCCATTTGTGGGCAGATCCAGCCAGACGGGCGTGGCGCACGTGGAAAACGAGTGCCCCTGGTGAGACCCGCAGCAGGGCTGAGGCCGGCCACTCTGCCCCGCTGGTGCCAGAGCCTGATGCCCTCTGCAACGTGCAACGGGGATCGCCTGGGCAGTGCAGGGGACAGGGCAGAGCCGGGTGGGTGGGTGGCAGGGCCGGGAAGCCCTGGAAGACAGAGAGGCAGGTCTAAGCAGGCAGACTACCGGAATAAGGCAGCAAATACCTGGGGGGG
>NW_015177041.1:7126-10775 GCF_001447785.1 Gekko japonicus | reverse complement strand
CTGCAGGCCTGCTCCAAACGGCCCCCCCCCCCCCAATGGCTGCCTGTTCAGGTTTCCGCGCCGCCTGCAGGCACACGACCTCCCCCTCAGGCTCCAGGTGGGCAGCGGCCAGCGACCCCCCGCCCCGCCCCTCCCCACTCACCAGGCGCTCCATCTCTTGCTCCCGCAGCCGCTCCTGGCGGTGCCACCAGTGGTACTGCAGCAGGTCGCCCTCGTTGCTGCTGAGCTCCGAGATGCTCCGCTTGCGCTCCCGCATGGGGCCCGGCGGCAGCGGCAGCTCCCCGGACATCTTGCGGCGGGCCCGGGGGCTCTGGTGCGGGGAGGCGGTGGGCAGCGTCAGGGAGCCCAGGCTGTAGGCAGGGCTCAGGCCCACCCCGCAGCCGGGCTTGCGCTGCTCCCCAGCCGGCAAAGTGGGCGAAGGGCTGCGGCCCCGCAGGCAGGACAGCGAGGCGGCAGAGAGGCCGTCCGAAGGGTCCCTCCTCCGGGCACAGGGGTTCTGCGGCGAGGGGCTCGGGTGGCTGACCGGCGAGGCTGCTCTGCGGGACAGGGCTGGGCTGAGGGGGGGCAGGTCCCGCCTGCTCTCCAGGGTCCGCCTGCCCAGCCGCGGACTGTCAGGGGGCTGCAGCCCCCGGCCCGATGGCGGGCTCTGCGCGGCTCCTGCTGCCTCTGGGGTCTGGGAGCCTTTCCCGGGGCCTGGACGGGAGGGGCTGGCGGGAACGTCTCGGGACTCCCGGAAGGGGCTGGGGGGCCTCTCCTGCAGCATCCCGGCTTTGGACTGTGGCACGGACGGCAACTGGAACTTTGACTCCAAGCGTGCGCCACCCGGCAGGCTCTCACTCCTGGGGACGGGCAGTGCAGGGGGAGGGGAAACGCGCTGGCCGGGGCAGGCGCTCTCCACTGACGGCCGGGCCCTACGGCAGGGCGTGGGGCTGAGGGGCGCGTCGTGCATGGCTCTGCGTGCCACCCGGGGGCTCCCCCCCGTCCCTCGTGCAGGACTGCCGGGGAGCTCCAGGCCGGGCCCACTGTGGGACGTTGTTAGCATGGCGTGGTTGTAGCTGGAGGAGCGGACGGGGACCACGGGTGGGACTGCGGGGCTCGGATCCTGGCCCAGAGGGGAGTGACTCGTGCCGCTGCTGTTGCTCGCAGGGGAGGAGAGTGGCGAGAAGGGTGGGGAGGCATTTTCGTAGCTGGAGCCCACGGACATGGCACTGGGGCTCTGGGGCGGGGAGAGCAGGGAGCGGCCCCCCCGGCCGTTCACGACGGAGGAGTCCGGGGACCGAGCGCTGGCCGGCGACTGCCTGGTGGAGAGGCCCTCCTCGTCCAGCACCAGGGAGTCCATTATGTCCTGCAGGTCTCGCTCGATGGAGCTGACCAGGGCGCTCGGGCTGTGCCGGGAAGTCTTCGTGGCCTCCGGGTTGCCGTTCCTCCTCGGGCTCTGGGCCTCTGTGGAGAGACAGGAGGGGATGCTGTCCCCCCCCTCCCTTCCAGCCACTGCTGCAGCACTCCTGCCCCTCTCAGAGACTGCCTCGATCTGTGCCAGGTCAGACCTTCCTTCTGAGCACGCGGTGGGTGCTGTTGTAGGACTCCCGCCAGGAGCCCAAAACCTCAACTCTACACGAGGCACCAGGTGCAGCAGTCAAGGCCATGGGGTTGGGTTGGGTTTTTTTTGCAATTTGCAGCCCGCAACACAGCACACCAGTTCAAACCCCTGGCCCGAGTCAGAGAGTCTCACCTACCTGTATGGCACACATTATGCGCCATTCTCCTGAGGGTGAGCAACTTCAGACAGTCCCGGGATTCAAGGCCAAGGAACGAGGAGGAGGAGGAGGAGGAGGAGGAGGGCTGAACGGGCAGAATCAGGTGCCGGTGCCCAGCATGTTGGGGGGGGGGGGGGCTGCCACGTGGCCCCGCCAGCCCCCGCCAAATCCGCGCAGCCTGAAGTCTCCGACAAGCCTCCTACCTGGCATGAGTCCTTGCTGGGCTGCTGCAGGGCCTCGCCCCGCACTGGGGATCATGCTCTTCATCCACTTGGCCTCAGCCGGATGGTTGAACCGAAGGAAGGTCGACTGGCCCAGGCAGATCATGCACCCTGCGGGAGGAAGGACAGCACCAGTGAAGGACGGGGCTCTCGGGAGTCCCGCCAGGGAACCCAGCCTCCCCTGGGGGCTTAGGCTGTGCGCCCCTGAAGCACTGGAGAGAAACGGACTGTTCCACGTGGCTGCTTGTGGAGGCGGGGGTGTGTGTGTGTGTGTGCCAAGGGCGCCGCTGCCGCTTGTGGCATTCAAAGGGCCGTTCCTATCTGAAGGGTGCCCACGAGCACACAAGCAGGAGGCCCCTGGCGGAGCCCCTCGTCCCGGTGGCTTCTCAGGAGACTCCTGCACATCAGGGCTGGGAAGGCTTCCTGGCAGCCAGTTCCACTGCTCTGTGTCTGTGGCCCCAGGACCCCTCCTCCAGGGAGACCCTCTGGCTGCCAGACGTTCCCCAGGAAACAGTGCCGTGCCAAGGCCACGTGAGAGGCGGCAGAGCGGCAACCAGAAGACGGCAGCCACCAAGAAAAGGCAAAGGCCGGTCCGGTCCGGTCCGAGGAGGCGGCGGCAACCGGGTGAGGCAGCACAGAGGGACTCCCGGGACAAACCAGACCAAGGCCCCGGGCAGCGGAAGGGCATTCCAGAGCCCCAGGAACCCCCGGGGGCACAACCCTGCACCGGAACCCACAGCAGCCGCTGCCCATGCGCCTGAGCACCGCATCTCCCCGAGGTGCATCTCCACCACACCCCGAGGTCCCCAGCCAAAGCTTTCGAGGAAGCGCACAAAGGAGCCTGTGGCGCGAGGCTGGGCTGGTGCCGCACTCTGGGCCCGAGGGAGCAACATTCCTGGCAGACAAGCCGGCTCCTGCCCGCAGCTCCTCAGCGGAACCTCAGAGGTGAACGGCAAGGCAGCGCCACGCCTCCCCTGTGCTCCGCGCCTGACCCCCCTCCGCTCCGAGGGAAACCAGGCCCCTTGCCAGAGCAGGGCGTTTCTGGGCTGACACCAGGGCTGCAGCGCCATCCCACACAGCCCCCTCTCCTTTGAGTGCATTACAAAGAGCTACTCTGGGGGGGGGGGGAGCGGGCCCGAGCAGCCGCCCCTTCCCCAGCCCTGCTTCCAAGTCTTCCCGGCCACCAGCCACCCAGTCCACACCTCACACTGGCTTTGTGCTTCCCACAGGAGCGACCCGCTGCCCCGTCCCCCGTTCAAGACAGATCCAGAGTGAGTTGCCAAGTAGAAAAGAGTGATAAGGCCACTGTTCCCTCTAAGCTGAGTTAGTGTGAGCCGGTTCAGAGTTTTTTAGCCTCTGGCTCACATATTTGTGCCTTAGCTCAGGAAGGAGGGCTCCAGAGCAAACTAATTTGTGCAGTAGCCAAATCACCTGCTCATAGCTTTAATGCAAATAGAATTTCTGCTCACAGGACTCTCCGCAGCTTAGAGGGAGCCTTGACAAGGACTGAACCACTCCCCATGCTGCCCTCTGCCACCAGCCTCCCGACTCCTTCTGAAACAAGCAAAAGAAGCGGCACCCCCCCCTCCTCCTCCCAACACTGCCTTGCAGCATGCGCCCTCCTAATGTGGCCGAGCCGCTCCCCCCCCCCCCCCCCCCCCCCCCCCCCCT
>NW_015177041.1:0-6931 GCF_001447785.1 Gekko japonicus | reverse complement strand
GCCACTCGTGTGCGCGCGGCGCCGCCCCCCCCCCCCCCCCGCTGCCACCAAGTTCTTGACCCAAAAGCGCTTTGCAGGCAGGCAGGGCTTTCTTTCTTTCTTTCTGGGAAAAGAGGCGCCGGAACTCTCAAGAGGGAAACGAAGTTTTCACTCTGCATCCTAAAAACTCGTGAACTGTTCTAGCACTTTATGACAGCTGAATTGTTTTATGACTGTTTTAAGATTGCTTTATAATTGCTATTTATGTGTTAAATTTCCTTTTTATGTAAGCCACCCTGAGCCTGCTGTCGGGGAGGGCAGGGGGAAAACGGAATAAATAAGTAAACAATGAACTTTTAAACATTTTTAAAAGAACTTTGTTGAAGAGGTTCTGGAACTCTGTTCCAGTGCATTCCCCCAGAAGGAAAGCCCTGCTTGCAGGCGTGGGGCCCTGGAGGAACAAGCCCGTAACCCCCAAGACCTGGCTGCCGAGTGCCACCTGGCTGCGCTCTAGAGGCTGCCGCAGGGCCCTTCTCCAGTTACTTCCCCTGGCGCTCACACAAAGCTGGCTGGAGCCCAAGGATCCACACTCCTAATCTCCCCAGTGACACAAAGACACCCGGCGGCCTCGCCCCAGTCTCTCAAGGTCACCGGCCTCTTGTCTGACTCCCTGGGAAGTGCCAGGTTCACAAGCACAGAAAATGGCAAACTCGGTGCTGGGGACTACCAAGAATGAGACCGGGGTGGGGGGGAGTGCCAACCACAGAATGCCCCTGTAGCCTCGTCTGGAATACCGTCTGTAGTCTGGGTTGCATACTTCAAAAAGGACACTGCACAGCTGGAGAGAGTACAGAAGAGGGCAATCAAGATGGTGAGGGGTTGGAGCACCTTTCCTATGAGTCAAGGCTGAAGAGTCCAGGACTTTGCAGTTTAGAAAAGATACAAATACGGGTGGGACATGACAGAGGCTTACAAAGTTATGCACAGGGTAGGAAAAGTGGACAGAGAACTTTTATCCCTCTCCCCAAACACTAGCAATTAATCTTACAAAGGAATTTCAAAAGGAGATTAGAAAGAGAGACTGGTGAATTGCAACGGATAATGAAGTTCAAGACAATGCGTCCTCCTGGACTGAAGCAAGACCCAGGTTTCCTGTCTCATTACCAATGCTGATTTCTCCACACCTACCACTTCTCTGTATATCACACCTCATCCAGTCACACTTGCTATTGTCATTTGCCTGCTAATATCATTTGGCATCTGACATCACTTTCGAATATATAGGACAGATGGACTCCCATTTTAGCTGTATCTGAAGAAGTGAGCAGTGACTCACAAAAGCTCCTCCCCTGCCACAAATTTTGCTAGTCTTTAAGGTGCTCCTGGACTCTGGCTCTTTTCTACTCCCAAAACACTGCAACTGAAGGACACCCAATGAAGTCGATGGGCAGTACATTCAGGACAAACAAAACGATATCTTTACTCAGCATCATCAAAACGTGGAATTTGTTGCCAGAGGATGTCATGCTGGCCCCACAGGCATAGACAGATCTCAGAGGGGATGAGACAGATGCACGCAGGGTAAGCCTATCAGTGGCTACTAGCCGTGGGGACTAAAAGGAACCTCCATGCTCAGAGGCAGTCTACCTCTGAACCCCAATGCCCGGAGGCCTGTTGGCCCTCTGGAGTGAATGGCTGCCTGCTGGGTGAAACAGGATGCTGGACTGGATGGACCCTGGCTGGTCTGAACCTACAGGGCTCTTCCGATGTTGCGGGGTCTCAGCCAGCTGGTCATAGGTGGGGTGAAAGGGCTCTAATCAGAAATGTCAGCAACTGGACCCGGGACCTTCTCCGTGCAAAGCAGAGGCTTTGTTCCAGGCCCAGGGCAAGCGCCCTCTGCCACACGGGCTCCCTGCCCCAGGTGCAGTGCTGCTGGGCTTTGGGTTTTCTTCCTGCTTCCCCATAGTAGCACGGCGCATTTGTGCACCTCTCGGGGATTCTCCAGCATTTCTCCAGTCTTGCTCAAACCTGCTCTGCTCCAGAGTTTTGGGAACAACTGCAGTAAAGCCTGGCAGGCTACCTGGGTGTGAGAAAATTCAGATTTCAGCCATTTCCCCTGACTCTGTTCCTACAGCAACCATTTCCTTCCTCAGCCAAAGGGGGGAGGGTGTTATCTTTTAAAAAGTTGGGAATTGAACACTGCTGTTCTCAATAAAACATTATACTACTGTTTGTAACAGGTTCTCTGAATTCCCAGCTTTTTTTTTTTTAAAGTTGAGTCTTTAGGCCCTTTTGTTCTGAAGAAAGGCGGATCTCTACGACAGAAAGGACTAGAGACTTGCTTTTTGTAAAAACTCAAGAGCTGGGAATTCAGAGAGCCTGTTGCACATGGAGGGATAACTTTATACCACTATGAAAACATCCAAGTGCCCCAGTGGCCCGGAGGAAGGGAGTACGGCTATTGCTGGGGGGGGGGATCGGAACCCCCACCCCGGCCACTGGGCTGTACCAGCTGCAGCTATAGCAGTGGGGGAACCACACCAGCCCGTCCCCCTGCGGAAGCAGCCACGGAGAGAAGAGGAGGAGGAGGACCAGTTACAGCGTTACAGAAGAGGCCAGCAGCCGAGGCCCTGGAGGACGCATTCATAGGAGATCCACGTCCTGTGCTGCCCTGGCTCAGCCGCTGCCGTGGCAGATGGAGTCCCCCATAATCCACTGCTCAGTCTATGCACTCGTTTTGCTTATGGGCTGTCTCGCTCGGGCTGAAGGGGGATGGCAAAACGTATGTGAAGCAAGCTGGAAGAGCACAAGACACACAAGAAGCAACGCAGAGTCAGGTGGGGAGAGCCAGTTCGGTCTGAAGCAGCAGCACAGGGTTCGAGGCCCCAGTCGGGCCCCTTTAAGACCAACCGAGATTATCCAAGGCACAAGCTCTCGTGTGCACACACACAAAAGGTGCCAACTGGACTCAAACTTTGCTCAATAAGCAACGCAGCAAGACGGAACAGCAAAAGTAGAAAACAAAGCAGTAAGAACCAGACAATGCATAAGCAGCACCCACCATAGCCAGTTTATCAAAATGCCTTTCTGACCTATTCCATTTTGCACACAGGCTGCGTTATGGCAAGAGTGAGCTAGATTAGAGGGACCACTGTTCTGATCCAGCAAGCCTCCTCTTATCCGGCCTTTACAGAACTATTACTTGAAGGTTTTGTTTTCTTTCTAAAGGGCCCACACAACTACCGGAGTATTTTGTCCCCTTGAGCGTAGCACCTCCAAGACCATCACGTGCCAACCAGGACGCCAGCTGGCAGCAAAGGTAGCTCGCTGGTGGACTGTGGGCCATTAGACGCCAACACTGTCGCTTGTTGTCGGTGGGGGTTAAACAAGGCCACTGGCCTTTCTCGGCATTTTTCTCTTCTAGACCACAGCTGTGGCGGCTGCAAACAGGAGAGTGGGCTGGTTTTAGCCAATGGGCAACATGGCACCTGCCTTGGGCCCCATGCTGGGCTGTGTACCGACTGCCCACAGCTCCACACACACACACACCCCCCCCACGCAGAGGGGGAATGAAGAGGAAGAGCAGGCCCCTGCTGCCACCCGCACCCATCCCATCTGGGGGGGGGGGCTGTCTGCAGCACCAGCAGCTCACAATCAAGGGTTTGAGCAGCGGGCTCAGCAGCAGGCGCCTGTGCCCACTCCATCTGGGGCTCGGATAGCCAGCTTCCAGAGACGGCTCCTGCCCGCCTCACACTTTAACCGGGGGGGGGGCTGTGACTCTGGGGCCACATCCTGGACGTTCACCCAGGGCCCTAGAATCGCTAGGGCAGCCAATTGAGAGAGTCATGTGGTGAAAGGCTGAGTGGCCTGTTCTTCACCTCTTCCTCCTGGCGCCATTTTCACACACGAAGCAGATCAACAGATTCCAGGGGGGGGAGGGGGGGCTGCCACTCAGCCCAGGGGGTCCTGCAGGGGTCTATATTGTCCCCCAAGCTGCTTAACATTGACATGTAACCAGAAGGAGAGACCTTCGGGGGGGGGGGATCTTTTGTGAGGTGCCAGCAATATGTAAAGCACGTAAAGATCACATCTGTGAACACCCCACCCCTCCAAAACGTCCATTCTAAATCTTTCCTTGTCTCCCATCCACCTGCGACTGCTAGAGGAAAACAATGCGGTCAATTATCGCCTGGTCTCTCCTTTACCCTCCTGGGGCGACATGAGAGCAGCCGCCCCTGCAGAGCAGCCCCAGGCCTTCCTGGATACACTATCTGCTCCCGGGCCCCTCTTACGCCTGGGCTTAGGCCGGACTACTGGACACGGATGGTGCTGGTAGCCCTAATGGTTGACCTCTGGCCTTTTTTAATTAAAAAAAATATATTAAAAAAAAAAAGGAAGGAAAAACAACAAGCCAGCAACTAACAAAAAAGCGGGGTGGGGTGGGGGTGGGGGGAGAAAAATGTAAACACCACCAGCGGCAGATCTACACATAAATGCCTATAAAAGGTTTCCAAGTATCTAGCACAGAATATGAGCGATAACTTCCTCTCAGAGAAACCCAATGACCAGACGCACCCAAAGCGTCCGCTTAAGGGAGACATCCCGGGAGTTACAGCACCAACATACAGACCCCGTACTCGGTCCTTTGATAAAGAGTCGCTGTGACGTCCAGCAGATCCTGAACACGTTTTTTGCAGCTTAAGAACCACGAAAAGAGCAGGGGGAACCCTTAAGGCCGTATCCCGTTGTTTCGGCAAAAGAGGGAAACCCAGCTCCTGACTTCATTCATCCCGGAGGTTTATTACTCAACACCAAATATCCATAAACAACTACTGTCAGTTTCTTCACGCATCGATGCAGTTACAAATTCCCAGGAGCTGTGGGGAGACCTATATCAATGTGGGATCTGCCTTGTGGGGTTCCGCCAGGCCCAGTCTTACCCCCCCATGTAATTCAACCTCTGTCCGAAGCCCTCAGGAGAAATCATCTGTGGCTTTGGAATGGAGTACCATCAATGTGCGGCCAGTGCCCAGCTCTTTATCGAAGTCACCTGGTGACGGTATGGATTCTGAACCAAAGCCTGACTGCTCTAGTCGGACAGCTAGACCGAAACAGAATCCCGATACGACGGCGCTCATGTCGACTGGGGAGGCCAAGGCCCTGGAGGACACGGGGCTGCCCACTTCTGATGGGGTCCAGGTGACTCGGTTAAGAGCCATGGGGTGAGTCTGGATCCAGCTTCATTGTTGGAGAAGCAAACTGATGCAGTTGCTACGCAGGACATTCTTCCAGCTTTGCTTAGCCTGGAAGACAGCCCCCTGCCTCGACTCGGCTGACGCGACCACGTAGGTCCATACTCAGATTAGCCAGAGGCCAGACTACTGCCACCCACCCACCCTACAAAGGTCTGTCCTTAAAGCCTAGTTGGAGTAGAATGATGCCGCCCAGGTACTGCTGGGTTCACATGAAGCTGCCTTATGCGGCCATTTCATAGATCAGTCAAATATGGGGACCGTTCTCAAACAGAGGCCCTCCGGATTGGCTTGCCCGCCTGTCACGAGTGAGGACACACACACACGTGCGAGAGTACGCGACTCGCACACAGAGCTCGACGGGGCATCATCGATCGGTTGGTGCTGCTGCTTTCTGCTGAATCAGACCCTGGGTCCATCCAGGTCAGTCTTGTCTACCCAGACTGGCAACAGCTCTCCAGGGTCTTGGGCAGAAAAGGGTCTTTCCCATCACCTGCTGCCAGATCCTTCAACTAGAGACGCCAAGGACTGACCCTGGGCCCTTCCGCCTGCCAAAAGCAGGTGCTCCCTACCACTGAGCCACGGGCCCTCCCCGAAGCACCCACCAGCTCCCACGCCCCACTCAAGGTGAATGGCCCCGGAGCCGCATCCCTGCAGGGCCGCCTCTCCTGCTGTCCTCTGCCACAGACAGCCGCACTCACCTCAGGCCCTCCGCCCGAAGGTGCCACAGGCAAAAGCCACAAGTGCCCCCACACACATCCTCCGTGGTGGGGGTGGCGCCGACATTACGGAACGGCCGGTCCGAGGCGATCAGGAAGGCCCCCTCCATCGTTTCACAGTGTGCGCAAGGACCTGCTGCTGCTGCTGCTGGCGGGAAGACTGTTTTCTGAGGCCACCTTTCACGCCAGGAGCGCTTCCACCCCAACACGCCACCCTTCCCACTCCCACTGCGACATTCAGTGCCCCAAGAACACACTGGCAGTGCATGAGGCCCCGCAGGCAGGCAGGCAGGCTGCCTCCACGCAGAGCCTGACCCCTTCCCACCCATTCTGTTCCCTCCTTCTTAATTAAGTCTCTGTACGGCAACCAGTCTCTACCTCGTTGCCTTGAGTAAGATGTCAACACCTCTACTGGTACAATCCACAATGGTCTTTCATCACTTTGGTATTTCTTATATCTCGTCCATACCATATACAAAACTTTCCTCACCAAATGAAGTTTAAAAAAACTATCCATTTTTATCTTGTCATACCACAAATATGCATGCCAACCAAATCTACAGTCATGTCCCTCTAACCCCAACAATTTATCATCTTCAAGTTTCACCCATTTATCTATCCAGGTTAGGCAGACCGCTTCATAATATAGTCTAAGATTTGGTAGTTGCAATCCTCCTCTTTCTTTGGCATCACAAAGTATTTTCATTTTAATCCTTGGTTTCTTACCTGCCCAAACAAATTTTGACAACTCCTGTTGCCACTTTGCTAACAAGTCCGTTTTGTGTAAAATTGGTATTGTTTGGAACAGGAACATCAGGCGTGGTGGGACATTCATCTTAATAACTGAAATTCTTCCCAACAGTGATAAACCTGTTTTGTTCTGACCTGGTGGGCAAGAGCCCAGCCCAGGTGCCTTTGGGTGCTGGATGGAGGGGGACCAGGAGCCCTCCCCCTCTGCAGGACCTCTCTCCCCCCCCCCCC
>NW_015177040.1:656083-667485 GCF_001447785.1 Gekko japonicus | reverse complement strand
GGGAACCCAAAGCAGCTTACATCTTTCTCGCTTCTATGTTATCCTCATAGCAATAGCCCTGTGACCTGAGGTTTTTTTCTGCGCGTGACTGTCCCAAACTCCCTCAGCGAGCTTCCATGGCAGAACAGTAGGGCTGCCAGCTCCAATTTAGGAAATACCTGGAGGTTGTGGGGGTGGAGCCTGAGGAGAGCGGGGTTTGGAGAGGGGAGGGACTTCAGTGGGGCGTAATGCCGTAGAGTCCACCTTCCAAAGTGGCCATTTGCTCCAGGGGAACTGATCCGTGTCACCTGGAGATCAGTTGCAATAGCGGGAGATCCCCCACCCACCACCTGGAGGTTGGCAACCCTACAGAATGGGAATTCAAACTGGGGTCTCCCTGAAACTAGTCTGACACTTTAACTGCTACGCCGTGCTGCCTCTCGGTAAGGATACCTTCACTGTGCAGCAATCATGGAGAAAACCACCCAAGGCTTTTTGGCAGAAAACTCTCCACTCCCACAAACAGCTGCATGCATAGCAAAGCACTAGCAGCTGCGGGAACCTGCTCCCCTCCCCAAAAGAGTTCTTCCCAAGAAGGCAAGGCATATGAGACAGCAGAGCAGAACCGGAGGCCACGGATGTGAAGCCATAGGCTTATTCAGTCCAGTGAGTCAGAACAGCGTTAGCACAAATGCATTTCCTATTTGATTTTTTAAAAACTAGGGTTCCATGAAGGCACATATTCCTTGGCTAGGTAAAGGTTCCCTTGCTCGAAAGCCAGTCGAATCTGACTCTAGGGTTGCGGTGCTCATCTCCGTTTCAAAGCCGAAGAGCCAGTTCTGTCCGAAGACGTTTCCGTGGTCATGTGGCCGGCATGACTAAACACCAAGGCACACGGAACGCTGTTACCCTCCCACCGAAGTGGTACCTATTTATCTACTTGCAATTTCTTGCTTTGAGCTGCTAGGTTGGCAGTAACTGGAACTAGAGACGGGAGCTCACTAAGTCATTTTTTTTTGCGGGCCTCGACTTGCTGAACCCCAGACCTTCCACAGCCTGCAGTTCGGCGTCTTAACCACTTGAGCCACCGCAACTCCTATTCCTTGGCTACTGGGACTCTAATTCCCAAAGCGAAACCACTAATTCCACAAAGCGAAGCCGCCAGCGCCTTTCCTGCTGCCCACCAAGTGTGCTTGGAAAGGGGGTGGGACCAGATGAGAGATTTGACTGGCGGTGCAGATTTTTTTAAAAAAAACGTTGCTTTAGTAGCAGCTGCCGCCACAGCACAAGCGAACACCAAAACACTGACACAAAAAGGCCGTGGAGAGTTCAGGGAGAACGGGGAGCTGCCCTCAGCCATGAAGCCACAGGCAGGTCAAAAGGTTTTGTCAGATGCCTGTCGGGTTTTGTCCAGACTTCATCCCAGCACTACCACCAGGGGTCGTTTCGTAGAAAAAGAGCTAGGGGGACTCATTAGCATAACTCATTAGCATATGCCACACCCCCTGACATCACCGGAAGTGTGTCATAAGGCCACACGGAACTGCGATCCCCTGCGATCCCCCGAAATGACCTCTGACTACCACTGCTATGAGTGGGATTCACAAGGCAGGAATAACACGTCATGCTCTCAGTCCATTCCTGGCTGCCTATGGGATTTGTTACCTGTTCTACAGGCTTGTGACACCTCATCAGATGAAAGCACACAAGGAGAGAGAGACGCTTTTCACAGGTTCAAAAGTTTCCCCCACTTCCTTCAGTTGCTCTTCATTGCAAAGGGAACTGTTGCCCAGAATGGGCTTCATTTGCCCTCGTGTTCCTGATTGGTTAGGATTGCCCATGTGGCCAGCCCAAAGGCACTGCCCTCACTGAAAATTAATTTCATTTGCCTTCAGTGACACCATCCCAATTGACTTAGGGTACTGAGACAGCATACTCACAGTGTGATCTCTGACTGGCTGGGGTCTTCTCAGGGAGAAGCTCTAATCCAGGGGTCCCTAACCTTTTTCAGCTTGCAGGCACCTTTGGAATTCCGACGCAGCATGATGGGCACAGCTGCAGAATGGGTGCCTCAAAATGGCTGCCACAGAAGGCGGAGCCAGCCACAAAATGGCTGCTGCCACAGTTTACCTTCAGTCAAACTATGAAGATCCTTGTGCTGCTGTGGCAGCTGCTGCCAAAGCAGTGTTTTAAAAAAATCTGCACAGCCAGTCAAATCTCCCACCTGGTTCCCACCCACTTTCTAAACATACTTAGTGTGTTACCCCAAACAGTTTTGATTAAAACTTGCTGCCTTCAGTTGTGAGGAATTAGCGAGGCAGAGGAGCTCAGCGAGAGGTGGGGTACTTAGCGAGATCGGGGTACCAGTGTTTACGGGGATCTTTCCCTTAAGAGAACTCTCAAGAACCAGACAGTTGCTTAGTCAAAAGGATTATTTTCGTTGAAAGAAGAAACACCAATAAATTGCACACATAAAAGCATAAGTTTAAACACACACACAAAGCAATGGAAAGGCAGAGGTGAGAGGGAATAAAAGGTGGTTGTCGAGGAGCTTATAATAACCTGTCCAGATGCACAGAGGTCCAAGAAGAAGAGGCTGTGAAGATGGAAGGGAACCCAAATGGATTTGGGGGTCAGCTGTCAGTAGGCTCCCAGGACTAGCCCAAAGACACACAGAGCTGTGGCCAGGCGGCCATTTTATAGACTAGAGAAGGTGTCCTGTGGGGCAGGATTATGGGTCCAAACAAAGGACCCAAAAGGTTTCCCAGACTTTGATCAAAAGGTGTGATGGCACCCTAATGGGTATATCCTGGAATGTGCATGTAGGGTTGATGGCTGATAATATCCAATAACTTCAGCGTTAATATGTTTTTGGAAACCATAAATCTGCTTTCCAGAGAAATTTTTACACTTTACAGGAAGTTTGGCCCAGGAAGGGGGCCATAAAGGAAAGAGTAGGTGTTTTTGCAGAGAAAAGTTGCTAAAGGAGATTTACACGTCAAAGAGGCCGAGGAGCTTTCAGAGAAAGAATATCTCCATATTGGGATGTGTTGGAATACTGAGAACTTTGTTACTTACCTGGGGGGAGCAGATTGTACATAGAAAAGACAGGTGGTCTGTTTCCGCAACCTCCAGGGTCCATATCTTTGGAAAGCTCCCGTGATCATGTGTGTGTCCCCTTCTGGACAACCCACAGACTCAGGAACAATGCTTCGGGGGACTCTGGGGTAGTTTAGAGGTGAGAGTGCCTGTACATACAAGTGTAATGAGCTTCCCTCTGATGCAGGATATACCAGTGGGGTCACAGACAGGCACCAGGAAAGAAAAAGAAGAAGAGAAGAGATTGGATTTATACCCCGCCCTTCACTTGGCGTCTCAGAGCGGCTTACAAACTCCTTTCCCTTCCCCTCCCCACAACAGTCACCCTGTGAGGTAGGTGGGGCTGAGAGAGCTCTGACACAAACTGCTCTTTTTCAAGGACAGCTGTGCCAGAGCTTGTGACTGACCCAAGGTCACATCAGCAGGTGCAAGTGGAGGAGTGGGGAATCAAGCCCGCTTCTCCCAGATTAGAGTCCGCACACTTAACCACTACACCAGACTGGCTCCATATTGGAAAGGTGTTGGCGGGTGCCATGGCTCCCATGGGCATCACGTTGGTGACCCCTGCTCTAACCAAAGGAAAAACTAGTGCCCAAGAAGCAGCAGATTAGGAAGGGTGGCCGTCAGTGTCTGCAACAAAAGCACACATTCTCAGTGGTAGAGATTGAAGGGGGGGGGAGAGATTGTTGACTCCCAAACACAACCCTAAAAGAGAGCTCTTCAGATACAAATCTGATCCCGATGTCCTCGGGGTTTGCCATTTGAATGATACACAAACAAACTGAGCGTTGGTTTAATTGCCATTCTTGCACTTTGCACCTGCTCCAAAGCACTCATCTCTTGGGCCAGCCTTTACATTTAAAAGGGAAAGCCTTTGCATATTCATAACTTTAAAAAGAACTCACATGCCAAACACCAGTACATGAATTTGTATTTTTCTCAGTGTTTCAGCTCTCCACTTTTTGTAGTTGCTTGTGCCAATCTGTGAGTATTGTTTACAAATGTTACTTGGTATTTATACTCTGTTTCTAAGCTACTTATACCGATGAAGTATGTCAATTATATAAAACGCATACCGCTAATTTATCAGCACCCAAATGATGTAGAAATACGTGCACATCCTATAGGAAAAATTCAGTGCACGGAAATGGAAAAAATGAATCGTACATTCGACTCACACAAGGAAGGCGTGGAAGCAAAACGGAATCAAAACAACAAAATGAGACATTTGGAATTATGTCACTTGCCGGGACTCAACCACCCTGTGACTGGCCTGTAACTACAGTGGGGGCGTTGGGGGCTCTGCCCCCTCCTTAAAGGGCCAGCCCCACAAAAAAATTGAGAATAAGAATTTTTTTAGAAGATTTTTTGAGAAGAATCTGGGGGGGTGCGTACGGGCTGCCGGCTTCTTCTCAGACGCATTAAAAGGGATCCTTTAAATGCCTTTGAGAAGAAGTGGGGGGACGGTGCACACACCCATCCCTCCCTCCCCCAAGATTTAAAGGGCCCTCCAGCGGATCGATGGGCCACATGCTCCTTACCGATCAGCTGAAGGGCCCTTTATATCTTGCAGGAGGGGAGGGAGAGGGATCGCCACCAGCGGTAAGGTTTGGGGGTGGATTGGAGCAGACATAAAAATAATGGCAGCCTCAGCTCCGCTAGAAAAAAACTTTGCCGCAAAAGCCACAAAATCCTGGCTCTGGGCCTGCCCTGTAAATTTCCAGAACATGCTGCAGAAGAGCATCAGTTCTCCTGGAGGAAATGGAGGCATCAGATTTTATTTATTTATTTATGAATTCGGTTTATAGCCCGCCCTCCCCGCAGCGCAGGCTCAGGGTGGCTCACAATCAGGCACAAGCCTCACACAAAACAATTAAAAACATTTAAACGCCTGCTCCTTGGGAGGAAAGCGATGGTGAACCTAAACAGCATGATAAAAAGTAGAGACATCTCCCTGCCAACAAAAGTCTGCATGGTCAAAGCAATGGTATTCCCAGTAGTCATGTATGGCTGCGAGAGTTGGACTATAAGGAAGGCCGAGCGCCGAAGAACAGATTCTTTTGAACTATGGTGCTGGAGAAGACTCTTGAGAGTCCCTTGGACTGCAAGAAGAACAAATCAGTAAATCCTAAAAGAAATCAACCCTGACTGTTCCCTGGAAGGCCAGATAATGAAACTGAAGCTCAAATACTTTGGCCACCAAATGAGAAGGGAGCACTCACTGGAGAAGACCCTGATGCTGGGAAAGATTGAAGGTCAAAGAAGATGGGGACGGCAAAGGATGAGATGGTTAGACAGTGTCATAGAGGCAACGAACATGAAACTGAGCCAACTTCAGAGGACAGCGGAAGACAGGAGGGCCTGGCGGGAGCTGGTCCATGGGGTCGCGAAGAGTCGGACTCGACTGTGTGACTGAACAACAAAATCAACATATTTCGATCAATCAACATATTTCGACATTATTAAGTGCTCTCGATGTTCAAGTTAAGTTACCATAAAGATGCCGTATTAATGCTGTTATATCCACTCAGTGCCAGATGGCAGACACTAAGGAACCGCATATCCTGAGCTCCCTCCTCTTCCCCAAACCCCACCCTTTCCAGGCTCCACCCCAAAATCTCTAGGAATTTCCCAATCCAGATTTGGCATCTCTTCCTTGTTTATTTTTAAAACCGGAGTTGTTTCAGGAACTTCTGAGTGCTCAGCTTTCCATAGAGAGATAGAAAAATATTTACACTTGAAAGTCTTTTCAAAAAAGTGTGAAGACGGTCGGGACTTCTAAAATTTTCATAAGCACTGTTAGCGCCTCCAAATGTCACTTCTTTCACACTGGGCAAAAACTCTATGGCAGCAACATTTATCCTGGCAACATTTGCTAATGGCATTGGAATTCTTTTAACAGCCCTTAAAACTAGAGCTAAAGAGGCGCGGGAATGGACAAGACGACACTGAACTGGAGAGACCTACCTAAATTCAAATCCCTACTCACCCCTCATGCCTTGGACCAGGTATTATTTCCCAGCTCAACCTACCTTAGAGGGTGTTCTAAAGATTTTTTTTCAAGGAACAAGGAAGGAAGAAGCATATACAAATGTGATTATTTTTTTTTTACAGAAGTGGTATAGATATTTGATAAATGACATGGCCTTTCCTCTCTGTCTGAAGAGCAACTTTCGTCTGAAGAGCCAGTTTGGTGTAGTGGTTCAGAGCATGGACTCTAATCTGGGAGAATCGGGTTTGATTCCCCATTCCTCCACATGCAGCCAGCTGGGTGACCTTGGGTCATTTACAAGTTCTTTCAGAGCTGTTCTCTCAAGGGCAGTTCTTGAAAGAGCTCTCTTAGCTCCACCTACCTCACAAGGTGTCTGTTGTGGGGAGGAAAAGGAGATTGTAAACTGCTCTGAGACTCCTTTGGGCAGTGAAGAGTGGGTTATAAATCCAGTCTCCTCTTCTTAACCACTTCCGGTCCATCCTTTGGCACAAGGCATGCTGACACAGCCATCAGGCATGCCAAACAAACATTAGTCCTGCCATTTAAATCCATTCTTGCTAAAGTGTCAAATCAATGTGCAAGTGATGATGCGAACCGTGGAAGCTGGAGGCGGCCAAGAACAGGTCAAGGAGAGCATGTTAACATTCAGTCACAGTCAATGTTCCCTCTAAGCTGAGTTAGTGTGAGCTAGTTCACAGTTTTTTAGCCTCTGGCTCACACATTTTTGTCTTACCTCAGGAAGGATGGCTCCAGAGCAAACTAATTTATACAGTTAGCCAAATCGCTCACTCACAACTTAAATTTGTAGAATGTTTGCTCACAAGACTCCAAAGCTTAGAGGGAGCATTGGTCACAGTACAGGACCCACTAAATCAAAGACCAATATTCGTAGGTGATAGGAGAAACCAGAAGCTTGTTTCCCCAGGCCACGGTATGATACAGTAACCCTCTGTTCCCATCTGTACAGCAGATAAAGGGCAGAGGTGCAAATCTCCCAGAACATTTTGCTGGCAGTGACAGCTGTATCATCCTCTGAATTCCTAGCTGACTGGCAAGGATGCTATGATGTGAGTTAGCTATTATCAGGATGTGGAAATCTTGAAGAAGAATTCCTATTTTACAGTCTGGGCCAGAGCAATCTATGAGAATTTATGATTACTAAATGGAACCTTCACGTTCAAGGGCAGTAATATGTGGGCTGGATAACACTGCTAGGGGGCAACAATAGGAGACCATATGACCTGCTTTGTAGGCCATCTGAGGGCATCCAGTTTGCCATTTTGTGAAACAGAATGCTGGGCTAAATGGACCATTGGTCTGATTCAACAGGGCTGCTCTTATGTTACTGGGTATCATAGTGATTAAGAGAACTCTATATAAAACTAAATGTTATTTCAGTAGAAAATTATCTACCCTATAGAGTTTGGCCAGGTTTATTTCTCCCTTGCTGTAATTTAGATGTACATGGTTGCTCGTTTGTAGCTACAGGTTTTATTCGAGGTATGAGCTTTTGTGTGTGCACACACTTTTTTTAAGCGTGCACACGAAAGTTCATACCTCGAATAAAACTTTGTTGGCCTTAAAGGTGCCACTGGACTCTAAATTTGTTCTAATGCTTTAGACCAACACAGCTGACCACCTGGATGAAGCTACAGGTGTTACCATTCATGTATGTTCCATTAACATTCACACTGCATCATGGGTTTTGTAGTCTCAATGCTGCCTGAATCCTCTTAGTATTTTTTACACACACACATGTTTAGTTCTACCAGGGAAACAAAAGCAGAACATGTGGATGTGTTTTGGAATGCTCATGTTTGCATTAGGTGTGTACATACATCATTTCACATTGACTGCCTCCTCTCTAATTGAAGAGTGGCAGTTGACTGTGTGAACTGGGTACTGGGGGGGGCAGCGCTGAAGTGATGCAAGGTGATATGAAAGTTCCGTAGATGGTGTTAGATCACAAAGCTCATTCACACATGCAAGTCACTGAGTGATGGAAGGACATATGTGGATCAACAATAAGGTTCCCTTTTGCATCTGAATCTAGAAGCATTATTTCCTTCTATTATGATTACCCAACAGGTAGGAAACCTTTACAGGTTTTCAAACCCAGACTAGCAACTATGTCTACATTTTATTCTCAGAGATTTCCCTTTTTCCTTTCATTTCATTTATTAACTTCATTGACCAGAGGTCTTAAGCCAAACGTACAAACAGCTACTATAAAAGATTTCCCTTTTTATAGAATCCCGGAGATGGAGGGATGGATTCGCTTTTTTAAAAGCACTGAGAAAGCAGAACGTTAACACACAGCCACCAAACAATATGGTACAAGGGCTGATCTTTTTGGGTAGAAGAGGTATGATGAGAAGGTGCCAGAGCTTCAACAAACCTGCACCATCATGGACGTCACCATGTTGTCAAAGGCCCTGGACTGGATTTGGTCTCCAGGGATATAAAAGGGGTTGCAGATGACATCTGTGTAAGAATTATGCAGCTTTCTGAACATATTCCAGATTTCATTGCCTTGGAGAGCCATGTTGGAAGAATCCACCACCATAATAAACTTCACTTTGGAGTTTGTCACATAGCCATATACTTTGTAGTCTTCTGTTGGGTACAGCAACCCCAGGTAGAGCTCTCTCTGATCCACAAGAGCCTTCCCCATTGCTGAGATCTTCTCATCCATGTCGTCGAGGGAAGTGTGCACCGTGTAGTGGAACTTGAGTTCATTTTCCGTTGGGGTGCTCTTAATGTACAGAGGGTAATTCTCCTTGGCGATCACAGCAATGCAAACCGCCATCTTGGGTCCTGGCGGGCTCACTCATTTTCTATCTCACAGGAGCATATGTACCTCAGTTGTACCCTACTGCAAACAACTGGCCAGGAAAAAAAAACATGCGTCATTTGTGGATTAATCGCTATTGCCCTTGGGTGAGCAACATGCACAGCCATGTGACAACCCAGCATGCTGCCAGTGGCAGGCTTTATCACCTGCACAATACCTTTCAAACATGTTTTACCAGCCTAACATCAAAGACCCTGGAATGGAAGTATCTTTCTGGCAATACCCCAATCACGCAGCACAAACAGAAAGCTTCAGAGACATTGGAGACAAAAAAGAAAAGGAAAGGAAACCAATTGTCCCCCTTGGATGTGCTTGAACATAAAAGCAAAAAAAAGAAAAAGACCCCTCCCTTTTTCCTTCCCCCCCCCAAAAAAAAATTCACCTTCTGCTTGGACAATAACAGCATCATCTAACAGGAAATAGAGAGACCGAGACTCCTGTGGAATGACCCTACATTCTGTTTACAAGTCTCAGAAAACCCCCAAAGGGGGAGATCAAAATTGAGCCTTTGCTTTTGATCTCTTTTTCTCTATCCTCCTTCTCAAATTAATTTAATATGTTAATTAATAAAGTTCCTTTGCACTTCTGAAGTGCCTTTAATCCAAAGGTCTCAAGGCACTTCAGCAGACGCTGATTCTCAAAAACACACAATGTGTGGTAAGTTTCAGCGCAATCTTCCAAACAGGTCAGAGAAGCCGAGGAAAAGGTCAGTGCAGCCAATTTCCTGGACATTCTCCAAGAGGAGGAAGGAGGGAGATTGTGGGGACATGAAGCGGGCTCATCAAATCAGCTTTTCATTCTGAGTTCAATAGGTGAGATAATAATAAAAATGACAATGATGGATGGATGGATGGCATCAGCATATCCTGAGGTGGGTCAGCTGCCAGGGCCCAGAGCCTTTGGCAGGGCCCACTGAGGATGACCCACCCACTTATTTGATAACTCTCCAATGTGCTTCCAGTGACATGTACTACCAAGAGGCACTGGGGGAAAGGCTGTGGGCAGCAGTGAGCATGGACAGTGGGAGAGCTCACAAGTAGGCAGGGGAAGGACACACAAGCAGGTGAGAAGCATGTGGGTTGGAGGGAGGGAGGGAAGGAGGGCATGGGGGCCTGGTGGTGGGGAGAAGAAGGGATAGGGGCCCCAGGAACTCTCTGCCCAGGGCTCTTCAAAACCCAGAACCAGCCCTGGGCAGACAGACAGACAAACAGGCCAGTCTCTACAACAAAGAATAAATGGATTTGTCTGACATTAGAAACGACAACATTCAAAAACCAGTGGGGGAACATTTTAACCTTTCAGGACATTCAATTGCTGAACTAGGAGTAGCAGTTCTCTTACAAAGGAATTTAAAAGGGAGACTAGAAACTGCAACTGATAATGCAGCTCAAGACAATGCATCCTCGGACTTCCGGTTAATGGAACAGCGATGGCGGACGCTCTCCTCACAACGGAGGAGGGTGAATCGCACACCATCAGCCTGGAGGGGTGCCACCTCAAGTGACACCCCCGGGGAGCCTTTGCGATAGGCTCCAGGCCAGGGGGCTTTTGAGGGGTAGCCTCTTTGATGGTGTAATGCCAGAGAATTGAGGCTCCCCTCCGCCCCGAAGGTCCAGTCGCTGAGTGGCCTTCAGGCACAAGCTGGATTGACCGGGACAAGCACAGGAGATTGAGCGGAATGGTGTAAAACCGAGCATGGTCAGATAAACTGGCCGACAATGAATGTGAGTTCTAAATAAAACGGAGTAGTTTGAAAAGCGATCCCCCCCCCCTGTGATTGGAAACAGAGATTGCAAAGAGGGATGCCTCTTTTGCGAATGAGCTGTTAACGGACACAAAGGGGGAGAGGGGAGGAAGTAAATCGAAAGTGTTTTGAGAGACTTATCTGAATTGTGAAGTCTTTTGGTGAGTTTTCCAAGTTATGTGGGAGCGGTAGAAACTGTAAACAAAACAGGAAAGATGGCGGCCCAGCAGAGAAAGTTTAAAATGAAACCGGGCAGTCAGAGTCCAAGACTGGAAGAGGGAGCAGATGTCCTCAAACTCCTGGTGGATATGCTCAAGCCGGTGATGGAACAACTCGATGGTATTAACCAGCTATTGACTGTGATGAATAAAAACTTTGCAGCACAGCAGCTCCAGCTGAATGAAACAGAGAAAAAAGTGGAGCAGGCAAACAATAAAATTAAAGAGATAGACACCACAAGCAAGAAGTTGAAGAAAAGGATGGGAGAGGTGGAAATGAAGCAGAATTGCCAAGAGAACCGAGTTTTACAGCTACAGATGGAAAAAGCTAACATGGTTCTCAGGTTTCAGGGGGTTCCTGAAACAGATCGAGAAGACTTGAAGAAGGTGCTTAGTGAAATTATCGCCCCAGTAGTAGGCTTAACAGTGGATGAACTTGTAAATGAAATGGAGGTAGCCTATAGGGCATACTCCAATTACATTTAAAAAATAGCCTACCTGGAGAAATAGTGGTCA
>NW_015177040.1:651080-655954 GCF_001447785.1 Gekko japonicus | reverse complement strand
TCAGAGATTTCTCTCATAACTAATAAAATAACATATAAACAGTGAACTGTTATAAGCAAGAACTCTACAAGTATATTGTGATATTAACACTAACAGTACTAACATTTTTACTAACAGTAAAAAGATCTCTTCCTCTTGAGGTTTTAGTTTAGTGTGGTTTGCTTTTCTTTCTCCTTAGTTGTAGTCCTTTCGCTAATATCCCTCCAGGGATTTAAAAAAAAAAAAGACAATGCAAACCCACTGGACTGAACCCAGACCTAGGTTTCTGTCCTATTATCAGTGCTGACTTCTCCATGGCTATTACCCCTCTGCATGTAACACCTAATCCAACCACACTGGCCACTGTCATTCACCTGCTGTTGTCATTTAAAAAAAAAAAAGACAATGCAAACCCACTGGACTGAACCCAGACCTAGGTTTCTGTCCTATTATCAGTGCTGACTTCTCCATGGCTATTACCCCTCTGCATGTAACACCTAATCCAACCACACTGGCCACTGTCATTCACCTGCTGTTGTCATTTGCCTGCTACTGTAATTCGGCATCTGAAATCACTCAACTCCCCAAGATATAATGACAGATGGACTCACATTCTAGCTGCATCTGAAGAAGTGAGCAGTGACTCACAAAAGCTCATGCCCTGCCACAAATTTTGTTAGCCTATAAGGCACTACTGGACTCTTCCTCTTTTCTACTGCTACAGACTAACACGACTACCCATCTTGATCTAGACAGATAAATAATTCACTTCCCTACCAGCATGTATTCAATAATATATTCCTCTGAAGTGACTATCAATGGGCCTGTCCTCCATGAATTTGTCTTCCGCCCTCTTAAAAGCTACACACAACCAAAATGGTTACACTCTGTATCAGGTCACAGGACCAGAAGGGCATGTCGTAAGTGAGGGATGGGAAGTGGATTTCCTTGTGAGGTTCAACTGGCCACACAACCCCTCTGAGCCTCACCCAATTTGGAAATCACGTCAGCTGCTCTTTTCTCAGTCGGGGACCCTTCTGTGAATAACCAGAGGACCCTGCAGCACATCTATGGAGAGTGCGCCAGTCCAACCCCAACAGGTATCGTTTGCTGGGATGGCAAGAAACCCCCCTTCCTATCCTAAGGATTAGGGAGCCATCAGACCTAACCCCAATCACGTGTGAGGAAAGATGCAGAAAGCCCAGCATTGCCAAGAGGAGACCAGGGGTGGAGGGAGGGCGAACATGGCAGGACTGCCAACAGCAGTGGCATACATCATTTTGGAGGGGAGTGGAAATGATGTCATGCCTCTCTAGGAATTGCCAGCATAGGCCCAGGCCAAATCTCCTCCCTTCTCCTTCCTATTGCCCTGTCCTACCATACAGCATGCAGCTGCTTCCAGCTCTGTCCTTATAGTCTCTATTGTATCTAAGCACAATCCTTCATAAATGGATTTTCTTGTATGAACCAGGCAGTCCAGTTGCTATAGTGGCATTATCTCCCATATCCAAAAGGGGTCAATGCAGCCCAAGTGTAACCCAAAAGTGAATACAGAGGTCAGGCAGACGTGACCCATTCTATCCAATGCCTATTAAGGAATGGCTTGGCAGATTTCCTTCTTTCCCCGAAAGGCATTACACCTAGGCTGAGTCCCTATCTGCATGTCCGCTATATAAGATCTACTGCAAAGAAGTGTGACTTGGCGTGATAACAGATGGTCAGAAAATGGAAGAGGAAGCCATGGCTGAGTTATGTTCCCCTTTCTTGTTAGCACTAAAACACATCAGAAATGCCATGCACCGATGCCACGAGAGCCCAAATAAATGGAGCCCTTCTCTCCTTGTGCAGAGAGAGACTATTAAACTGCCATGCCTTCTCAGGATGGACGGCGCAAACTGAACGGCAAAGCACAAATGTGTCACATCCAGCAAGGCATTCCCAAAAGCTGTGCAAACGTCGCCGGTTTTCTATTTAACCCAGCTTCATGAATATTTATTAGGCGATGTTTGCAATTGCGAGGATCTCCGTTTAAAGTGTTTTGCGTCTCACGCTCTGTCGGCACAGGCAGTGTAACAAAGCTCAAGACAAGCGTCGGACTGTAACGCAATGCGATGAGTTTCCCGCCTTGGAAGGAAAACCGATTTCCACACGAAACATCTGCTCAGAATAAAGAGAGAAGGTATGCAAGTCACAGAACATTGGAAACCAAGGAAGCTAAGCTTAAGCAGAAGCTTTGCTGATGTTTTCATAACTACTCTGTTCTCATTCTGTGCCATTCAGTCCAGAGGTAAACTTGTGTGCCTTCTATCAAGCCCATGGGTCCACAACTGTTGCTCATCCAGGAGCCTCTCTATCACATGAACACATGAAGCTGCCTTACACTGAATCAGACCACTGATCTATCACAGTCAGTACTATCTAAGACCGACAATGGGTCTCCAGAGTCTCAGGCAGAAGCCTTTTACATCACCAATTGCCTGGTCCTTTTAACTGGAGATGTCGGGGATTGAACCTGCTGGGACCTTCTGCATGCCAAGCAGATGCTCTACCACTGAGCCACAGCCCCTCCCTTCATCTAAGATCTTCCATTGAGAGCCAGTCCTATGATCCCCATCCCGCAGAGGCTAGGTGTATAGTTACAAACAACAGGGCCTTTTCTGTATTGGCACCATGATTATGGAATACCCTTTCCATTACCTTTTCCCTGGTCCCTATCAACCTTTAAGCATAAGGCTGACGTCTTTTTTTCATCCATGATTTTGGTTGGTTTGGGTTGTTTTGGGCCCCGGTCACACGGGAGGTTTTGGCCCGGAAGAGGGACGGATCGGGGGCGCAGCAAACGGGCGCGATCCCACCGCAACATCTGGGAATCGGCATGCACCCATCCCCGATCCGTCCCTTCAGAACTAAAATGCGGTGCAAAAAAGAACCTACTAACTGGTAGGACTTACCTGAAGCACCGCAGCAAGCGCGGTGGTGAGATCGCCAGCGCTCTTGTCTGCAGGAGCAAGCGAGGCTCCCGGCCGAACTGCGCACGCGCACACATGCGCAGTTTGGCTGCCTCGCTCTCCTTTCAGTGGCTTCCCTCCAGCATCTGATCGTGCTGGGGAGGAACTGCGCAGCGGCTCAAGGGATCTTGAGGGGGGACCAATTTGATTATTTTGTTGTACACCTGTCAGTTGATTTGGCTATTTTGCTGTTGAGTGTCACTGGGAGGTTGGCTCTCCCCCCCCCCCGCCCCCATGCTCTTTGAATTATAATTTTATTCAGCTTGGTTGTTAACCGCATCATCAGTTTTCTGTTAACCAGAATTTGTATTGGCATTACGTTTTATTGGTAGGATGCTACGTTACCATTTGTTTGTAGGCATGATTACTTCTGTTAGCAGCCTTGGAAACCATGCGGCTGAGAAAAGGGACTTAAAAATATATAGTTAGGATCAGGCCACAGCAAACAGATGTGAGCCCGGGTGAAATCAAAGCCAGGTTACGTTTCTAAGGGAGCACAGAGTCTTGTGGAAGGAAGCCATCGAGCACAGAAGACGGCATGGTAAAGGTAATTCATACATCTGGCTGGGGACTCTCCTGGGAAATCTGTCCACAAAAGACTAAGATCAGAGTGACACAAGGGAACCGCTGAAGAGGCTGCAGGAGATCAGTCACAGCAGAAATGATCAAAGCTGGGTCATCTGAGAGACAGAAGCATGGATACACAGGCAGCTGTCTTCCATCCACTCACACCATTAGTCCATCAAGGGTAGTCTTGTCTACTCTGACTGGTAGTGGCTCTCCATGGTCTCAGGAGAGGAAGAGAGAATCAAGTGCTCTAGAGGAGGAGGGGGAGAGGGGCAAGGAGGAGAAGAGTTCCTCTTACACCCTGCCCTTCACTCGGAGTCTCAGAGCGGCTTACAAACTCCTTCCCTTCCTCTCCCCACAACAGACACCCTGTGAGGTAGGTAGGACTGAGGGAGTTCTGTCCCAGAATCGGACCTTTGGCCGGGTCATTGGGCCATCATGTTTGTAACTGTGATTCTCTGATATACATAGCTATGATCTATTACTGCTTTGCCCGCTGTTCCCCTCGCCTCTTGTAGTTCCCAAGTTCCCGCTTAGCACCTGCTGGCATTGTATCGATCTGCCTGCAAGGTCCTCCTCTGACATTCTTGCGGGAGGGGTGATTGAGACATGTCTGTATGAGCCTTAGATTAGCTGCGCCTGAAACTCTGTGAAAGAAAACATCCTCCGCATAGGTCAGAGAGAACTTTCGCTCTTTCTTGTTCTCATGGCCTTCGAGAGAGACTCAAAGGATAACATTCTCACCGTCTTAACTGAACTGTCTTTAACCTGTATTAACCCGTCTATGCACCATGTAATCATGACGTATGAATGAGGGCTGGACCAGAGGTCTCGTACTTCCCCACTTTGTAATATTCCTCAGTTCTGTCAAAGAGTTTGACTTTACAGCAACTTTCCTGATTTCACAATAAAACTTGTAAAAGGACTTATTGCGTCTGAGAGTTCCTGGGAGGCTGACACTTTGAGATAACATCTCTGAGAGAACTGTGACTGGCCCAAGGCCACCCAGCTGGCTGCATGTGGAGGAGTGGGGAATCAAACCCAGTTCTCCAGATTAGAGTCTGCCGCTCTTAACCACTACACCAAACTGGAAGAATAGGCAGGAAGAGTGGGGCAGAAAATGTGAGTGACTGCATTGCAGGTTCTCCATGCCGATTATCTCAGCAATCCTCATTACGAAGCTGTTGGTGGAATGCATTAAAAATACTAATATTACAATACCCCTGTAAGGGAGGCCAAATCTGAGCCCTTTTGATATGGATTCGAAAGGCCTAGCCGCTTGAGCTAACATGTGAAGTAAAATCAGGAAAGCGTGATAAA
>NW_015177040.1:619872-651056 GCF_001447785.1 Gekko japonicus | reverse complement strand
GAACAAACACTGTCCTCTCTCCAATACAAAATGGAGGAGGAGGAGGAGGAGTTTGGATTTATACCCACCCTTCACTACCCAAAGGTGTCTCAGAGCGACTTACAAACTCCTTTCCCTCCCCCTCCCCTGTGAGGTAGGTGGGGCTGAGAGAGCTCTGACAGAAACGGCTCTTTTTCGGGAACAGCTCTTATCAGAACTATGGCTTCCCCAAGGTCATCCAGCCAGGTGCAAGTGGAGGAGTGGGGACTCAAACCCAGTTCTCCCAGATTAGAGTCCGCGCACTTAACCACTACACCAAACTGGCTCTATTTCCCCCTATTTTGCTGATGAAGGCACTTAGGCAGAGGAAACGTTTATTGAAGCTTCCTCATGAAAGATTGTGGCTGAGGTGAAATGGGATGTGTGGATCCTCCTGCTGATAGGCTGCAGCAATCCTAAGAAAACTTTCCTGGGAGTAAGCTCCATTAAATAAAATGACACTTTTGAGTACACCTGCTTGGGTTCGCTCCCTGAGCCACAACATTATGTCAACTCTCAATAATGACACACATCCATAAAGAGACAGCCTACCCCAAAAAATAATAAAGAGCAAGCCTAGATGTACTTCAGAACTAGAGGCAGCTTAATTTCTTTGCCCCCCAAAAGATGCACCACCTATTCCCCATCTTTCCCCACGACCATCACAAATATACCTTGCTTCTGTAGCAAATCCTTCCTTCCCTGGATTCAGGTATACTGTCTCTTATTATTTAATGGTTCTCTTTTGTTATAGATACTCTGGGGTTTTATTGATGCTGGCAAACCACCAGATGGGAAGGTTTTTTGACAATTCTTTGTATCAGCTGCTGTGACTGGTTTTCATGATTCGTTCATGCTGGCTTGGCATCAATCAATTAGTTTTAATTCTTTGTATCTGCATCGATCGGATTGCTGTCTGCTGGGTCACGTGTTCTCCTGGGAAAGCAGAATGCATTTCTTTTCGGTGATGTGCCCTTTTTCTTGTGGGTTAAGAATGGGGTAGGAGCTGCGGTGTCAGCGAGCTGCCATTTCCTTGGGACGTGTCCCATCCCCCTCCCTGTCTCCCAAAGCCTTATCCTGTTCATGTAGTGCCTCTGTAACTGCCAAGGTCTCCAGCTGGTGTGATGTGGTGTTATGTCTTGAAGCTCTAGCTTGTTTAGGTTTCCCGTGTGAACTCAACCTGTGTTTATGGAATTGGCCGTTGCACCTTGGTGTTTAGTCATGCCGGCCACATGACCACGGAAATGTCTTCGGACAGCACTGGCTCTTCGGCTTTGAAACGGAGATGAGCACCACAACCCTAGAGTCGGATGCGACTGGCTTTCGAGCAAGGGAACCTTTACCTTTACCTAAAAATGGGGTACTCATTCAGATTTCTGTTCTTAGGTTCATGCAGCAACAATGTCCATTTACTATGAAGGAGATACAGTAGGAGATACAGCTCCAGGCTGGGAAACACCTGAAGATTTGGGGGTGGAGCCTGGAGAGGGTACAGTTTGGGGTGGGACCTCAACAGGGTATAACGCCATAGAGGCCACCCTCCAAAGCAGCCATTTTCTCCAGGGGAACTGATCTTAGTTGTCTGGAGATCATAACAATAGAAGAAGAGCCCTGCTGGATCAGACCAGTGGTCCCTCTAGTCCAGCATCCTGTCTCACACAGTGGCCAAACAGTTCCTCTGGAGGGCCAAAAACAGGGCACAGAGGCCAAGGTCTTCCCCGGATATATTTATTTATTTGTTTAACTTGTACCCCGCCTTCCCCGCCAAAGCAGGCTCAGGGTGGCTAGCATCATAAAAACATGTTGCCTCCTGGCTCTGGGATCCAGAGGTTTAGTGCCCCTGAATGTGGAGGTTCCCCGCAGTCACCATCAGGGCTATTTTTGGGCAGGAACACACAGGAACGGAGTTCTGGCTGGCTTCAGAGTTGGCCACACCCACTACAGCCAACACCTCTGCATGCGTGGCTACAGAGGGAAGGCCTGGAGAGCAATTCCGAGGCAGGATGGCCATGGAGGGGGGGTGGCTCTGGAAGGACTGGGGAGACATTTAAATGCCTCCCCATGCCTTCTCCAGCCTGTCCAAGGGCCGGCTTGCCAAGGGAAGGCATGGGTGTGTGGCCTAATATGCTAATGAGTTTCTGCTGCTGGGTGTGGCCTATTATGCTAATGAGTTCCTGCTGGGCTTTTTCTGCAAAAAAAGCCCTGGTCACCATGGCTAAAAGCCACTGACAGACCTCTCCTCCATGAATCTATCTAACCTTCTTTTAAAGCTGTTTATTCCTGGGGCCATCACAACATCCTCTGCCAGAAAATTCCGCATTTTACTCAGTCTCTGAACCTACTGCCCATCAACTTCATTGGATGCCCTTGAGTTCAGGTATTTTGGGAGAGGGAGAAAAAGTTCCCTTTGTCAATGCTCTCCACCCCATGCATACTTCTACAAACCTCTATCCTGCCTTGGTCGTCCACTTTCTACACTGAAAGGTCCCAGAAAATTCAGCCTTTCCTCATACAGAAGGTGCTCCAGCCCTCTAATCATCTTGGTCACCCCTCCTCTGTACTTTTCCAGCCCTGTGGTGTCTTTTCTTTAACAGATAATTTTTATTCATTTTTATAAACAGCAAAGATTTACAAGGTAAGCAGCAGTCCACCATTATGGGCCAGACCCTGGTGGCTGCAGACGAGGGATATGTGTGGAGATTTAAGAAAGGGGAGGCAGCAATTGGAAGTGGGACACCGCTTGGAAAGCCCTTCAGTTTAGGCAAAGAGATTCCTCTCGCTTGGTTTTCTACCCAAGACCAACTAAAGGACTTCTTCACACAATCCATTTTCCAGAGTAAAAAGGTAAAGGTTTCCCTTGCTCGAAAGCCAGTCGAGTCCGACTCTAGGGTTGCGGTGCTCATCTCCGTTTCAAAGCCGAAGAGCCAGCGCTGTCCGAAGACGTTTCCGTGGTCCTGTGGCCGGCATGACTAAACACCAAGGCACACGGAACGCTGTTACCTTCCCACCGAAGTGGTACCTATTTATCTACTTGCAATGTCTTGCTTTCGAACTGCTAGGTTGGGAGGAGCTAGAACTAGAGACGGGAGCTCACTCCATCGTGTGGCACCCGGGTCTCGAACTGCTGAACTACTGACCTTCCACAGCCTGCAGTTCAGCGTCTTAACCACTTGAGCCACCGCAGCTCCAAGCATGAACATAGTCAGCTCTCAATGGCTTCATCAAGAGAGTTAACTTGAAGCGTATGGAAAGAACAATATATAGCATCAAAACAAAAAAAGGTAAAATACACACCATAAAGAAATCTATAATACAAACATTTTGGGAAGATTATAACTATGTTTACTTCTCAAACAATACCCCACAATGTAGAATTGCTGAGCACTTTCACAAACATCCTGCTACAAAAATAAGATCAGAGCACAAAGAATTAATGGAGAACCCCATCACGAAACAGGAGATCATAGACTCCATCAAACAATTAAAAACAAACAGATCACCAGGCCCAGATGGGTACATAAATGAGTTTTACAAAACCTTTGCTCACATCCTAGCTGAACCATTAGCAAAGACATGCAACCACATTCTACATACTGGACAGCGCCCAACATCGTGGTCACTGGCCACGGTGGTAGTCCTACCTAAACCACAAAGAGACACGACATTACCATCATCATACAGACCAATTTCCCTACTGAATGCCGATTCTAAATTATTCACCTCAACTATAGCAAAAAGGCTAAACAAAATTATAACAGACTATATCTCACAGGATCAAGTAGGATTCATGCCAAACTGTGATGTCTTTTTGAGACATGTTGACCAGAACTGTACACAGTATCCCAAATAAGGCCTCGCTGTACAGGGGCATTATAATATTGGCTATTTTATTTTCAGTCCCTTTCCTAGTAATCCTTAACAGAGAGTTTACCTTTTTCATTGCTGCAGCGCACTGGGTTGAGATTTCCATTGAGCTATTCTCTACAACCCCTAGATCTTTTACCCTCTCAGACTCAGAAGAATAGTTGGATGTACACCCCGCCCTTCACTCGGAGTCTCAGACCGGCATACAATCTCCTTCCCTTCCTCTCCCCACAACAGATACCCTGTAACGTAGGTGGGGCTGAGAGAGCTCTTTTGAGAACTGCTCTTGAGAGCTCTGAGAGAACGGTGACTGACCCAAGGTCACACAGCTGGCTGCATACAGAGGAGTGGGGAATCAAACCCGGTTCTCCAGGTTAGAGTCCATCGCTCTTAACCACTACACCAAACTGGCTCTCAGCAAGTCCAGACCCATTCGCCTATATTTGACTTTGGAGATTTTTGTTCCAACGTGTATCACTTTACATTTTAATAGTGGGAGATCTCCAGGTGCAACCTGGAGGTTAGCAACCCCAAGATACAATGAGGGGAGCAACTGATTTCAAGACAAGGGAGCTCACACAGTCTCAATTCTAACTAACAAACAGAACTAACTGAGCAGGGACTCCACCCCATGAGACTAAACCAATGCACACCCATATCAGAGGGGGAACGCGGATTGTTCCACAGACAGGGCTCTTTTTGTAGAAAAAGCCCAGCAGGAACTCATTAGCATAATAGGCCACACCTAACAGCAGGAACTCATTAGTATATTGGGCCACACCCCTGACAGCACAGCTCATTAGCACATTAGGCCGCACCCACATTACCAGAAGTGTGGTCATCCAGCCACACCCACCTTTTGCTTGTTATTCTGATTACCTTGTTTGTTGTCAAAACCCAGGGCCTTTTTTGGTAGCAGAAGCTCCTTTGCATGTTAGGCCACACACCCCTAATGTAGGCCACACACCCCTAATGTAGCCAATCCTAATGAGTTTCTGCTGTTGGGTGTGGCCAATTATGCTAATGAGTTCCTGCTGGGCGTGGCCAACTTGGGAGCCAGCCGGAACTCCGTTCCTGTGCGTTCCTGCCCAAAAATAGCCCTGGTAACATATACAAATAAATGCCCTACATTTTCTAAACAAAATCACTCTTACAGTTCAGCTTGCCCAGCTGTCTTTCCACGAGAAGAGCTCTATTGGTAGAAGATGTCATACAAAGAAATGGGAATCACATCATTCTGCTTGTTCTAAGGTGGGCTGGAAAGGGAAAGTTTGAAAAATAACTCTTCGTCTTGGAACAGAACTTGGATGCTTCTCCCCACCTCTTATGACTCCATTAATAAAGTTACAGGAATGACTTCATCCCTACTTTGCTTGAAAGTAAAAGAAATGCCTATTGTATTTTTTTTTTCCCCTTACCAGATGCTATTATCCTTCGGATTGTGATATGCTGCTTTCCCCCGAAATAATAAAAGCCTTCTTGGGCTAAATTGTGAAGAAAGATCTCTAAGTCGAATCTCATTCTCCTGCAACATGGAAGTACTGTTGCCGAAGCAGGACTGTATTAGCAATTTGCTGTTGCATTGTATTAACATTGTATTTTACAGAGAGAGGCAGCTTCAGAGTTGCCTGGGGAGTCTTCCAAACGCTCCTCATATGTGGGTTTGCAGCAGAAGAGTAGCCCATTAAGATGAGAAACCTTTTTTAAAAACAACCAAACTCATATATGCATTGAAAACAGCCAGTGGAGAAATGACACACACTTGGATTTTCGTTCAGATGAGAGGGAACTTTCTTTGTGTGGTTTAGGTAAAGGTAAAGGTTTCCCTTGCTCGAAAGCCAGTCGAATCCGACTCTAGGGTTGCGGTGCTCATCTCCGTTTCTAAGCCGAAGAGCCAGCGCTGTCCAAAGATGTTTCCGTGGTCATGTGGCCAGCATGACTAAATGCCAAGGCTCATGAAACGCTGTTACCTTCCCACCGAAGCGGTACCTATTTATCTACTTGCAATTTTTTGTTTTCGAACTCCTAGGTTGGCAGGAGCTGGAACCAGAGATGGGAGCTCACTCCATCATGCGGCACACTCGGGTCTCGAACTGCTGAACGACCGACCTTCCACAGCCTGCAGTTCAGCGTCTTGACCACTTGAGCCACCGCAGCTCCTCTTTAGGCCCATAGAAAAGCCCACACACATGCTGAGTGAACACATAGGGAGCAAGCTTGAGCAGAAGCATGATGGCCCTACCCCTTACCGCTGCATGGCTATTGGATCTTGAATACGGAACCTATGCATGAAGGAAGTATCCATGTATATGCTCCTTCTCCATGATCGGCAATGTTCAGAAAGCAGTGTCTCTTATCATGGGGGAGGGAGCATGCTCATGGACACATTTTCCCTGTGTTCCCCACCATGCAGATGACCCAGTGATCATGCGAAGGCAGGGATGGGGCCAGCATGCTCATGCCCTCCACCTCTCTCCTCGCCTCCGGTCCACGCATGGTGGGGTCATGCGGGCAGAGAAGGGATACTGTGGGGATGGAAGCGCTGCCAAGTCGCAGCCAACTTATGGTGACCCCGTAGGGTTTTCAAGGCAAGAGACATTCAGAGACATTGGTCTAGTGCAGGGGTGGCCAAACTTGTTTAATGTAAGAGCCACACAGAATAAACGTCAGATGTCTGAGAGCCGCAGGACAAATATTACACACACGTTTTTCTTAACATTAAATGACACTACCAAAAATAAAAACAAAAGGGGTAAAAACAGATATTGATGATGATATTTATTTGTCCTGTGATATCTGTTTGCTAATGATATTTATCTGTCTGAGAGAGAGAGAAAGAGAGAGGTGAAAAGAAAGCATGAGAGAGGGGGAAAGAGAGAGAGAAACAAAGAAAGCAAATAGATGGGGAAGTGAGGGGGGAAAGGAAGGAAAAGAGAGAGGAAGAAAGGAAAGAAGGAAGGAAGAAAGAGAGAAAAGGAGAAAGAAAGAGGGAAAGAACCCTAGCCAGAGAAGGGAAGACCGATCGGGGGGGGCATGCCTCCCCTTCGCTTCCCCAGCTGCCCTGCCGGGAGCTGCACAATATGTGTGAAAGAGCCGCATGTGGCTCCCGAGCCACAGTTTGGCCACCCCTGGTCTAGTGGTTAAGAGCAGTGGACTATAATCTGGAGAAGTGGGTTTGATTCCTCACTCCTCCACATGCAGCCAGCTGGGTGACCTTGGGTCAGTCACAATTCTCTCAGAGCTCTCTCAGCCCCACCTACCTCACGGGCGGTCTGTTGTGGGGAGAGGAAGGGAAGGCAGGCGATTGTAAGCCACTTTGAGACTTCAAGTGAAGAGCAGGGTATATATCCAAACTCTTCTTCACTATGCAGAAGCCTGGACTTCCTTGATGGAGTCACGGGGGCTGACCCTGCTTAGCTTCCAAGATTGGATGAGACCAGGCTATCCTGGTTCATCCAGGTCAGGGCAAAGGGATGCTAGTAAAGGTAAAGGTTCCCTTGCTCGATAGCCAGTCGAATCTGACTCTAGGGTTGCGGTGCTCATCTCCGTTTCCAAGCCAAAGAGCCAGCGCTGTCCAAAGACGTTTCCGTGGTCATGTGGCCGGCATGACTAAACACCAAGGCGCACAGAATGCTGTTACCTTCCCACCAAAGTGGTACCTATTTATCTACTTGCAATTTCTTGCTTTCGAACTGCTAGGTTGGCAGGAGCTGGAACTAGAGATGGGAGCTCACTCCATCATGTGGCACCCGGGTCTCGAACTGCTGAACTACTGACCTTCCACAGCCTGTAGTTCAGCATCTTAACCACTTGAGCCACCATAGCTCCTAAAGGGATGCTAGGTGTCCTCGAATCTAGCCACTAACCCAGACAGGCAATCCTGTAATTAAAAACACAGAGAGAAGGCAAGAATGGTGCCTATCAGCAAATACCCATGTGCAACAAGAGCTTGCACTGAACTGTCAGCTAGAGATGCTGGAGCAGCCTCTGGGTCATCTCATGTCCTCTTTGCCCGCTGTGAACAGGGAGCCGATCACCGAGCAGGCAGCTTAGGCCACTTGCAAAGAGCTTAAGCCTGTTTGCTGGGTTGTTTCCCTCGCATGCAGCCAGCCACAGTGCACATTAACCCCCCACCCGTCACTTATGCCTCACTAAGCTCCACAGCCAGTTGTTTAAATGAGAGGAAACCATCAGTCATATATGAACACTATGTAATTTTCTTTTTAAACATATCACTGTTTGGTGTTCTTCTGAGTGTGGCTGATGTGCATCCACATTAATGGCTACTGATCTGTCCAGGTCTGCAGCGGTTTGCCCGTGAGTATTGTTGCACAGCCCTATGGGAGTTGTAGTTCTCTACCACCAACCCAGTGTCATTTGACTACTTGATCCAACCATCCTCCCCAGGCTCCATCCCCAAATCTCCAGGAGTTTCCCAACCTGGATCTGACAAACCTACCCCCACAGCCCTCACGGATGGTCGGCGGGACTGGCAACCCTACATGCAATGGATGTGGTTGTTTTAGGGTTGCCAGGTCAAGTTAACTGGCCAGCAGGGGGTCTCCCAACATCCTTCCAGGAGACCAGAAGTGATGTTGGGCATTTTCGGGCCTACTTCCAGTCTCAGGCCTACTTCCAGTCAGGGGTGACACTCTGTTTTTTGGGCAAAGCTCTACAGTAAATTCAGTTTCAAACCATAGAGGTTTTCCCAAAAAACCAGGGTGTCGCTCCCAACCAGAAGTAGGCCCGAAAAGGTCAGTTGGGGACAGGAACCTCCCCCCACCAGCCAACTGGCCAGCAACAGTCAATAGCCTGCAAAAGCAGGGGTTACGCACTCCCTCCAGGTCCTTTCTGAGCATGTCAGTCAGCTTACCTGTCTGATGTGAAATCTAACACCAATTAATGCATACAGGAACTATATCAATCTAGGAGAGAGGGTTCCCAGCCACCCTATACCTACTGTCCCCTGCCCAATCTGGAGGCAAAGCCTGAGGGTGGCAGACTCTGGGGAGGGGAGGGTGCTCAGCTTCACCCCCTTGACTCCCTGTCACATTCAGGACAAAGCCTGGCACTGCCACTCTACCCAGGGTTTCCAGGATACACAAATACAATGGCAACAAGTAAAGCAAGATACAGAAGAAAGGTCTACAACCCAGTCCAGAGTCAGAGATCCAAAGGTCTAGTTCAGGGGTCAAGGGAGGAAGGATCCAGGGCTTGGGGATTAGTGCAGGATACAAGGTCTGGGGCTTAAGCTGTAGGAGCAAACAAAGGTTAGCTGAGACAGAGTACAAGGCAGAAAGTCAAGGTCATACTCACTAGGCAGGTCAACTCAGAGACAAGTCCCAGTTGAGAACTTCCACACCAAGCCTTGCTCAGCGTGTTCCTTTTATCTGCCTCCTTTTGCTGACTCATCCCCTGAGGCCCAGGTGTCACTTCTTACCACTGCATACATCTTCCTCCAGGTGCAGGTCTTTACTGTTTCCCTATCAGCCTGTCAATCCTGGTCCTGTAAGGACTCAGCTCCAGGAATTAACACTGATCAGTGCAGGGCTGTCAAGCACTGTCTCCTCTTTCGGCACTCTGCTGGTTCAGGAGAAACCAGCTGTGACTGAAGCTCTGGCTTCTTTCTTCTCCTGCCTGAACAAGTACCCTGGCCACCCCTGATTCTTCCCCCGTTGGGTCTGCTTTTTGCTCCAGTTGCTCAGGTGGGTATTCCACCAGTGTGGGACCCAGCTGTTCCAATTCCTCCGTGCATGTGTCCTTCAGATGAAAACAGCAGCCAGTCACTTCTAAGAGCAGCATGTATCTTGCAGAATCACAGTGCTACACAATGCTGCCAACACTGTCACTATTGATCTCTGCTATCTGGAGACCACTTGTAAGTCTGGGTGATCTCCAGCCACCACCTGGAGGTTGGCAAACACACTTCAAATAGCTATTGTAGTGGCAGGGAATCATGTGCATCTCCCTGAGCTCCTTAGTGGAAGAGCATGATAAAAAATCTAAGGCAGCCATTCCCAACATGGTGCCCATAGGTGCCACGGTGCCTGCCAGGGTTCCCTCTACGCTGAGTTAGTGTAGGACTCAGCTCCAGGAATTAACACTGATCAGTGCAGGGCTGTCAAGCACTGTCTCCTCTATCGGCACTCTGCTGGTTCAGGAGAAACCAGCTGTGACTGAAGCTCTGGCTTCTTTCTTCTCCTGCCTGAACAAGTACCCTGGCCACCCCTGATTCTTCCCCCCGTTGGGTCTGCTTTTTGCTCCAGCTGCTCAGGTGGGTATTCCACCAGTGTGGGACCCAGCTGTTCCAATTCCTCTGTGCATGTGTCCTTCAGATGAAAACAGCAGCCAGTCACTTCTAAGAGCAGCATGTATCTTGCAGAATCACAATGCTACACAATGCTGCCAACACTGTCACTATTGATCTCTGCTATCTGGAGACCACTTGTAAGTTTGGGTGATCTGGAGGTTGGCAAACCGACTTCAAATGGCTATTGTAGTGGCAGGGAATCATGGGCATCACTCTGAGCTCCTAAGTGGAAGAGCATGATAAAAAAATTAAGGCAGCCATTCCCAACATGGTGCCCGTAGGTGCCACGGTGCCTGCCAGGGTTTCCTCTAAGCTGAGTTAGTGTGAGAGAGCTCACAGTTGTTCAGCCTCCAGCGCTCACACATTTTTGTCTTACCTCAGGAAGGAGGGCTCCAGGGCTATCTAAATTATGCAGTAGCCAAATCACTCACTCTCGACTTTAATATCAGGAGCTCACGAAGTAGAATTGTTGCTCACAAGACTCTACAGCTTAGAGAGAGCATTGGTACTGCCTGCTGACAGGTTTCCTGGCCCATTTGCTTCTTCAACAAAGCATCTCTTCCCAAAGCAAACAGCCAGTCCTAGCTTTCTTCCACTTCACTGAAGTTAGAGTCACTTCAGAGGTAAGGTTGCCAGCTCTGGGTTGGGGAAAACCTGGAGATTTGGGGGGTGGAGACTGGAAAGGGCAAGATTTGGAAAGGAGAGAGACCGCAGTGGAATATAATAGCACCATCCAAGGCAGCCATGTTCTCCAGGGGAACCAACCTCTATCATCTGCTGTAATCCTGGGAGGTCTCCAGGACCCACCTGGAGGCTGGCAACCCTACTTCAGAGACCCACGACACCTTTGTGTCCATGGGAAACACCCATTTGGAAATAACTCTTATAGGAGGATGTTTAGCTTCTAACCACCCAGCATGGTATGACTTGCCTCAGAAGCTCAAGGCAGCCATCTTGTGATCCCTGCTGTGGCAGCCATTCCGTGGTGACATATCCTTACTTGCCATTTTCAAAATTTCAAAAGCACCCCCAAGCTTAAAACGTTGGGGGGGGGGGAGGCTGTTCTAAGAAATCTGAAAGCTGGTAACTCTGGCAACACCAGACATTCCCTTGAGCTCTTCAATGCCTTCTTGAGATAGAAACTGAGGTCATTTAGTTTCTGCGTCCTTTTTTATAGCTATATCCGATACTCTTAAGAGTGTTCAAAGCACTTCACATGCATTCCCTTCTTACAACAACCTTGTAAGGTAGGGTGGTATTATTTATTATTCACTGGGAGGGTCGAAGTCGGTACATGGTAGGGATCCCAAGTCCCCCCGGGGGGCGGGAAAACCCCCACCCCAGAGGCCCGTTCCCCGGCACCGCCAGATCGGGCCTTGGGGGGAACTCCTCCCCGACATGCACGTCACCCAGAAGTGACGGGAGGACGCCAGGCACGCTGGGAGCGGGGTCTCGCCCATGCAAGGGGAAACGCGATGGTTTTCCCTTGTATGGCCGTGGCCCCGCCCCCAGCGTGCCCGGCATCCTCCCGTCACTTCTGGGTGACATGCGTGTAGTGCGCAGGCACGCACGCACCAGACGCCGGCTGGGAGCCCCCCGCTCCCAGCGAAGATCAACTTGGCAACCCTAGTACATGGGGGCATGCTATGTAAGCTACACTGCTGACATCACTGGAAAACCTGGAAATGAAATAGGATAGCTCTGGGATTTGCCAGAAACTCTTGTGCTAAAACCATAGCATTTCCAGTGATTGCTAGAGCTACCCTATGTCACTTCCAAGTTTCCCCTGGAAGTGGCATAGCAGGAGACCTGGCAGCCCTCTTCACATATTGCACAGTGTCCGAGAGATTACAACTTGCCCAAAGCCACCTAGTGACTTTATGTCCAAGGTGAGCTTTGAACCTAGGGTAGCCAGGCCCATCGGATGAGTGGGTGGGATTTGGGGGTGCACTTACCGGGAGCTGGGAGGACAGAAGCCAGAAATAAAGGCGATGACGTAGGCACACTGGGGACGTTGGGGATATCACCTGGGAGTGATGTAGGCACGCTGGGAGTGACACTCTGATTTGTGGGCAAAACTCTATGATAGAATTAGCTTCTTACCATAGAGTTTTGCCCAAAAACCAGAGCGCCGCCTCCCGACATCACCGACATGTCTACGTCACTTAAAGGTGACGCAGACATGTCACATTTATTTTCGGTTTCTTGCCCGCTGCGGGGGGGGTAATTTCCCCTGGTTCCTGATAGCCCTGAAGCAGGGGGAAGGCTCCAAACTGTGGGATCCCTGCCCCCAACTGGGGACTGGCAACCTCATTTGAAGCACATACCCACAAATTGTTTTAATTCTTTGTTTTGTTATTTATTGTTTTAATTCTTTATTTTGTTATTTATTGTTTTAATTCTTTGTTATGTTATTTAATCTTGTTAGCCGCCTTGAGCCTGCTTGTCAGGCAAGGCGGGGTATAAATACAAATAATAAATAAAATTCAAAGCTCAGTGTCTTCACTGCTGTTTAGTGTGTTTTAAGCCCACCCTTCCTTCAAGGAGCTCTTCCTTCCCCATGTTCTCTTCACAAAACGCTATGAGGTAGGTTAGGCTGAAGGAAAGTAACTAGCCCAAAGTCTCTCAGTGGGCACCAGGCCAGCAGGAGTTTGAACTCTGAGTCCCAGATCCCAGTCTGATATTCTAACCATACTGCTTCCCCTCTATGAAGTGCCAAGGTATACCAGTTTGCCAGATGGCAGAGTCTCTGAGCTACCTTCTGGTCAAGGCGCTGACACTTGTGGTGTGAAAAGCAATATGTACCTCTCTCTTGGAGGCTTCCCTTAAAATTAAAACAAGGAGCTCACGACGAGTCTGCTTTTCCCTCGTCGGTATAACAGTAACAAATATGGAGGCACGTTAAAGTCAGCCGGAAAATCACTGCTCTCTGAGATGCAATAAATTTTGCAATAAAAATCTGCTTAGAGACCTTTGACGCAATAAACACTTATGGTAGTGCTGGAAGAACCTGGTTCCAATGGTCGAGAAGGGAAGGCAAAAAGCCGCATTTTAAAAACACGGCCCAACCTGTCAACGCTTTTCTTTAAAATGCAATACCTCAAGGATACCAACAGGGCACAGCTGCAGTCTTTGCTGAAGCACAAACCCCTTCCCTTCAAGCCACCAGGAAGAGAGGCAGTGGAATAATGAGGGCGGTTAAATTTTAACAGGGCGAACTTTGAATCCATATCTGCAAGTGATGCTCATTTTTCTCCCTGACAGCCTGAAAGCAGCCCAAGTAGGCCTGCTTAGCCCAGGCTCACCAGAACTTGGATGCTAAGCAAGGTTGACCGTGGTCAGTAATTGGATGGGAGACCACCAAGGAAGACTGGGATTGCTATGTGGAGGAAGGCAGTGGCAAATAACATAAGAACATAAGAGAAGCCAATGTTGGATTAGGCCAATGGCCCATCTAGTCCAACACTCTGTCACACAGTGGCCAAAAATACCAGGTGCCATCAGGAGGTCCTTCACTGGGGCCAGGACACTAGAAGCCCTCTCACTGTTGCCCCCCCCCCAAGCACCAAGAATACAGTGCCTCACCAGCCCCAGCCTGTGAGTTCCTATCTATACCTTGTGGCTAATAGCCACTGATGGACCTCTGCTCCATATGTTTATCCAGTTCCCTCTTGAAGCTATCCATGCTTGTAGCTGCCACCCCCTCCTGTGGCAGTGAATTCCATGTGTTAATCACTCTTTGGGTGAAGAAGGACTTCCTTTTATCTGTTCTAACCCGACCGCTCAGCAATTTCATGGAGTGCCCACGAGTTTTTGTATTGTGAGAAAGGGAGAAAAGTACTTCTTTCTCAACCTGGTCTCTCCCATGCATAATCTTATAAACCTCGATCATGTCACCCCCTCAGCCGTCGTTTCTCCAAGCTACAGAGCCCCAAGTGCTTTAACCTTTCTTCATAGGGGAAGTGTTCCAACCCTTTTATCATTCTAGTTGCCCTTTTCTGCACGTTTTCCAATGCTAATACGGATGTTATTCCCCCAGCGACACCATGGAAACCCCCGATTTTCAGGGCTTCAGCCTCCCCCGGCCAGCTGGCTGGCAGAGGAAACCCCACACCCAAACAGGGACATTGCATGAGGATGCTCTGGTGTTTGGGCAAACTCTATGGTTTTGAAGCCCAAAAAACCATACAGCTTGCCCAAATATCAGAGCATCCCTGGCACAATGACATCACTTCTGGGTGAAGTAATCACGTCGTTGACATTGTGTGATGTCCCTGCCCACCCCTGGAACGCACCCCATAGTCCTCTGCTCTGGAGTTGGTAACTGCTCTGAGACTCCAAGTGAAGGGCAGGGACAGTATAAATCCAATCTCCTCTTCCTCCTCTTCTTCAAAGGCTATGCAATCCTGTTCGCACTCCCTTCTAAGTCAAGAAAGTTGCAACCATTCCTTGTGTTTCGCTATTTTTAAAAACCATGGTAATGACCAGGGGTCATTTCTTAGAAAAAGAGGTGCAGGAGCTCATTAGCATAACCCATCAGCATAACTTATTTGCATATGCCACACACCCTGACATCACCGGAAGTGTGTCAGAAGGCAACACCCACCACTCAGGCTCCACTGGACTGTTTTGGATTGCTAGCTATTGGAGGGGGGACATGCAGATCTGTCCTCACAGAGGAGGGAGAGCTTGTACTTGAATAAAACTTGGTCTTAAAGGTGCCACTGGACTGTTTTGGATTGCTAGCTATTGGGGGGGGGGACGTGCAGATCTGCCCTCACAGAGGAGGGAGAGCTTGTACCTGAATAAAACTTGGCCTTAAAAAACTTGGTCTTAAAGGTGCCACTGGACTGTTTTGGACTGGAGGGAGCTCTGCAACTTACCTGGCTGCTTCTTGCTCTGACTGAGGGCTGCTGGGAGCAGGGGGTGGGGCTTGTTGCATGTGCCCGCCCCCTGGGCTCTTTACTGCCGGAGCTCCACTCCTGTGCGCTCCTGCAGGAAATGACCCCTGGTAATGACCAATTTATTAGCACCACTAAAGCCTGTGCAAGCCTGGCTAATACACAGGAAATGAATACAGAAGGGGAGAAAAGCCTTCAGTGATATGGGAGGGAAGGGAAACATGTGCCCAAACGGTGCTACTGAGATAAAAAATACACTATGTCCCCGTTTCTTAAACCTTGAGGGATGTCAGTCTAGCTCCTCTAAATACAGGAGGACAAAGCCCCTCAATACCGAACTAACACAAAACCTTCCAGCTGCCCAAAACAGCCAGCAAGCTTGACCTGGAAGCATTTATAAAAGGTCAGGGGCTATCGCCTGACCCAGTTCAGCCCATCAGTGTTCAGAATTTCCCTTGTTGATTTGCCTGCTCTGCACCCTCATGGAGCTGGGGAGGGGAGAGGGTGCACCATCCCCTCTAACATTTCCTGGGTGGAAATAAGGATGTGCTCGTGATGCTCTTGTTCTCAGACCGAGGATCACTTCACGAGCCTCATCCACTCCACTCCTACACATTATTGGTGGCTCTTCTCTGCCGGCTGCATTCATTTATTATGCAATATCCTGTCCACCGCTGATTTAAAAGCCAAGAGGGTGATTGTTCTTTTTTTGGTTAAAGATAGACTTGGGGGGGGGGGAGAGCATAATTGTCCTACAGGCTGCTATCAACAGTTCAAAACCGCTGCAGCAGCTGCAGTATGTGGAATGGTGGCTGTAAACTGCAGGGGACCTGAGCCAAACCGTTTCCAGGTTTGAAGCATCCCACATCCAAATCAGCTTGTGTCTCTCCCTACTAAGCACCGGATCCCCTTTCATTTATTGGACCTACTGTTACCCCGACAATACCATTCGCTGACACCAGCAGTGTGCCTTGATGCTTATTACATGACTGTGCAGTAGAAACAAGGCACAGCCAGTTTCCACTCCACAATTTAACTTTGCCAGTTTGGTGTAGTGGTTAAGTGCGCCGACTCTGATCTGGGAGAACCGGGTGTGATTCCTCACTCCTCTACATGCAGCTGCTGGTGTGACCTTGGGTCAGTCATAAGTTCTTTCAGAGCTGTTCTCTCAAGGGCAGTCCCTGAAAGAGCTCTCTCAGCCCCACCTACCTCACAGGGTGTCTGTTGTGGGGAGGGGAAGGGAAAGGAGACTGTAAGCCGCTCAGACTCTGAGTGAAGCTCCAGGTATAAATCCAGTCTTCTCCTCCTCCTTCTCCCCCTTCTTCTAGAAACTCTTGAAAGGAGGCTGGTCCATGAAGAATGAAGACTCACATTCGAAAATGTGAACAGAGCATCCCCAGGTTCCCAAAAATGGTTTATTCACCCCAGGGCCAGCCAGGTTTTCGGGGGCTCTGGGCAGCAGTTCCCATGGGCCCCCTTCCCCTCTCTGCCCACCATCAGGCATTCATGCCCTCCTTCCCTGCCGCTCCCTTGTGTGCTCTTCTCTTTGCTGCTCACAAACCTCTGGCTGCCTGTGCTCACAGCTGCCTGCAGCCCTTTCCCCAGTGGCACCAGGCAGTGCATGCAGCGGGAAGCATGAATGCAGCGCTAGCGAGTGAGTAGGGAGGGGCTGCCAGCAACAAGGAGCCCTGCCAGAAACCCTGAGCCCCTCACACCTGAGGGTATGAATGACACCAGCTCTGTGCCAAACACCCATTTCTGAAGCCTGCACAACACTGCCTTCCTAGAGACAGAAAGCAGGGGCTGCTCCTGGTAAATGGGACCAAATGAAATGTGTGGATGTTAAATACTGGGTTCTGGACACGTTGCAGTGAAGCAGCTCTACTTTATTAAGTGGTTTCAGGAACACTACTGTTATGTATTAAGCTCAAAGTGCACCAGAGAACTGACCAAGCTTGAACACCTAAACAACAGCCTACTAGGATCCTGAAAGGGACCTATTGAACTGGAGTCATCTTGTAAACAGCCTATCACCAGGAGTGGGTGTGTGTTGGGTGTGGTGTTTCGCACCCATTTAAGCAGGGCTCCGGACCTGCTAGAGTTGTCTTAGAGTTAAGCTGAAATCACTAATAAACTATGAGCTGATAACTCAACGCATCTGAACCCAGTATATTTCAATTACAAGACAAGACTCCAGGGCAGCTGCCCTGTTTTAAGCATGCAAACACCACACCCCAAACACACCTCACTCCCAACAATAGGCTATTTACATAACACTGTATCTCTATTGGTCAGGCTTACCAAGTACCTACCTCGAATAGGCGGGGGCACATACTTCTTGTTAGGAACATTCCCATGCGGAAAATAAACACGCCGGACCATGCCGTCGCCCATGGGGTGGGGGGGTGTTACACCGAGGGATGTTCCAACTGGGAACCATGTGTCCCCTGATTCGAAGGTAGGTACTTGGTAACCCTACTATTGGTCTACTCCAGGATCCTAGTAAGCTATTGTTCAGGGGAAACAAACTCAACCAGATTCAGGTACTAGTTCAGTGATTACTCAGACTCAGTACACAACAGTGGAGTACAAGCAGAAGGACCCACCTACCTTTCCTGGAGTCTTTTCCTTGAGAAAGTCAGTTTGGTGTAGTGGTTAGGAACGTGGACTCTAATCTGGGAGAACTGGGTTTGATTCCCCCACTCCTCCACTTGCACCTGCTGGATGACCTTGGGCAAGCCGTAGTTCTGATAAGAGCTGTTCTTGAAAAAGAGCAGTTTCTGTCAGAGCTTTCTCAGCCCCACCTACCTCACAGGGTGTCTGTTGTGGGGAAGGGAAGGGAAAGGAGATTGTAAGACACTCTGAGACGCCTCAGGGTAGTGAAGGGTGGCGTATAAAGCCAATCTCTTCTTCTTCTTCTTCTCCTCCTCCTGTTGTGGATTTGAGTCTCATCCCTGTGAGTATGGATGTGCACTGACCAGCCACAATTTAAAGTGCTGATTGTTACCGTTATGTCCCTAAATGCTAAGAGGCTGGAGTAGGGATGCCGACTCTGGGTTGGGAAATTAACTGGAGATTTGGGGGTGGAGACTGAGGGTGGAGTTTGGGAGGGGAAGGAGCTCAGCAGGGATATGATGTTTTCTATAAGTATTTTAAGAAAGCATAACAAGGTGACACTTTGGAAAACTGAATGTCGTTCCCTCACACTACGCTAGCCAATCAGTACTGAGCCATAACATTCCGTTCTTGCTGTTCCTCTCCCAGGGAGGGCTTCCAATCACCGAGAAGGGATGGAACGTCGAACTCGCTCTGCATTAGCAATATTGCGCACGTTCGACGAAGCAGACTGTATTATCTGAGTTTTTAATAAGTCTCCGGTATTATATCTGAACTGGACACAGGACACGTCTGGGTTATAAACCGCACACCGTTGCTTTCATTGACTTGCATAGCAGGATGCCCATTATATTTTAACAGAGATGGGAGCTGGTGCTGACTCTGTGTAAAAACTCGTAAATGCAGATGGGCCAGAATCTTTAAAACGCCTTTGGTGCTTTCTTCTGTCATGTTGATCTACAGTTAGAATGTCGCTCGGCTAGCAGCATGACAGCCTCATCTTCGGGAATGGCTCCAGTGCCTTCCTCCCCACTCCCCGCCCCAGTGACATTTCCAAGGCAAAGAAGCACCAGCTTGGGCTAAAAATAAGCACCATGCAACTGAAAGCTAATTCTCACAACCCCATCGTCCAGCATGCTTGGATCTCCCACCCCTCCAATGCCCATACACAGAAGAGGCCCATTCGGCACCTAGCATTTGCTCCGCTGCTTTACCAAACCCACATTGGAACAGTCAGTCAGTCAGTCAGTCAGGAATTTATTACGGCAACAGAAATCCCCCTCTACATTGCATGCCGCTTTCACTTTCTTTGATTGTCGGATTTTATGATGGCCTCCACACTGCATGCCGGTTTCACTTCCTTTGATCTCTGGTTTTATGGCACCGTCTGCATGGATTTAATGGTCGTTTTATGGCCGTTCAGGGGTGACTCTGCAGTCAGTACAGCTGGCCCCTGGTGTCTGAATGTGGTTTTGAGAAACATCTTTTTCTGTTCCAGTGAGGATTGAGTCAAACAACGGAGCGAATGCTAGATGCAGAATGGGCCAGAATCACTTTGCAAGCCAGGCTTTCTCCACTACTGCAACAGGATCCAGGCGCTTCATCACTCGGTTGCATTAATTTAGTCTGGCTGAAATTCCAAGAGGAACAGATCAAGGGAGCCCCCAAAGAATGATAATTCTGTTGGGACGGACTGGCCCCTTAACTTACCAGAATACTTTCTGGTGGGAAGTCGCACTGCAGGGCCTCTAGCAGAACACAACAACCAGCACAGCACAGCACAGCAGGGGGGGGGGCATTGTTTGGGGTCCAGCTAGCAGCAGTGACAAGGGGCTCACCCGTCCCCTCCTCTTGTGCCATGCTCAGCTCCGCTGGCTTCTGGGTTGGATTTGTTTATTTAAATATTTACATCTCACCTTTCCTTTGGGCTCAAGGTGATTCACAAATCCCAGATTTTATAAGTACAGAAAAAAGGTAAAGGTAAAGGTTCCCTTGCTCGAAAGCGCGTCGAATCCGACTCTAGGGTTGCGGTGCTCATCTCCATTTCAAAGCCGAAGAGCCAGCGCTGTCCGAAGACGTTTCCGTGGTCATGTGGCCGGCATGACTAAACACCAAGGCACACGGAACGCTGTTACCTTCCCACCGAAGTGGTACCTATTTATCTACTTGCAATTTCTTGCTTTCGAACTGCTAGGTTGGCAGGAGCTGGAACTAGAGACGGGAGCTCACTCCATCATGCGGCACACTCGGGTCTCGAACTGCTGAACTACTGACCTTCCACAGCCTGCAGTTCAGCGTCTTAACCACTTGAGCCACTGAAGCTCCTACAGAATAAAATAAAAGCCCAAATACCCCCTCATCCACCAAAAGATACCTGCCAGCTATCCCTCATTAAAAGACCTGACAAATCAAAAAGCCTTGAAGTGCCTCCTAAACAGGGTTGCCAGCTCTGGGTTGGTAAAGTTTTTGGAGGTTGGGGGAGGACCATGAGGAAGGTGGGGTTTGGGGAGGGGAGGGACTTCAGTGGGGTACAATACCATAAAGTCCATCTTCAGAAGCAGCCATTTTCTCCAAGGGGGGCTGATCTCTGCCACCTGGAGATCAGCTGAAATTCCAGGAGACCTCCGGCCACCACCTGGGGGTTGGCAACCCTGCTCCTAACCAACCCATCTTGAGCTGTGTTAAAAAAGCATAACAAGGTGAAACTTTGGAAAACTGAACGTCATTCCCTCGCACTGCGCTAGCCAATCAGGACTGAGCCACAATGTTCCATTCTTGCTGTTCCTCTCCCAGGGAGGGTCTCCAATCCGTCTGGGGGACAGTTCCATAGAATGAGAGCTACAAAAGAAGAAGAACAGGCTCTAGTTGATGCCAGGCCGGCTACTGGAAGCAGGGAGACAACTAGCAGATGGCAACTTGAGACACACAGGGACATATTGGAAGAAACAGTTCCATGGATATGTGGGTCCTGGGTTTTAACTTCCCTGTCCACCCCTGCAACTCCTCCTAAAAATATTTAACAAGGACTCAAAAGGTCCGTGGGGTCGCGAGGAGTCGGACTCGACTGTGCGACTGAACAACAACAACAACTCAAAAGCAAACTGAGAAGGGGTGCTTTAGCGTGGACAGAACTGGGGCATGGGGACTGTCCCTGTCGCCAGGCAATCTGGGGCAACTGTAACTCTACCTGAAGTCCTGTGAGTGACAACGTCACCATCACCACCGACATCCTATGAGGTCTGGGTATTTTCTCCTGTCACAGAGATAAAATGTACGCATTTGGCTCCTTGAGCAAGATGCCTTTCCTGTGCTTAATACAAGTGAACAGCCGTCGTGATGACTTATTTAAGAGCGGATCAAAAAAATACCTCCCTGGTTTGGGGGGGGAGGTTTCAAAAGGGAGAGAAGTAATCTAAGAATCCCTCAATAAAGCTACATTTTATGACACATCACTCCTTACACAAGCCCTCACCTTCTCCCCCTCCTCCAGAACGCTTCCAAACACAGGTTTTCCCAGCCTTCATGGTGGGTTTTCTGAGGCGGGGTTGTGAAGAGAATGTCTAGGCACTTTATACTAAGAGCTGTTTCACATGTTACAGGCAAAGGTCACTGCATACATTTCCAGGGCAGGTCAAACAGCTCTTCCCTGGAATTACAAAGGAGACCAAAAAAAGCAACCCACATCCCAACAGTGAGGAGGGGAGAGGCTTTCATTCCCTCCACTGGGAAGGGCAGTGACATTAGCAAGTAGGATTGCCAGACCGCCAGCCCCCCCCCCCCCGAAACAGGGGATCCCTCACCACCAGGCTGATCAGCTGTTCGGTGGGGGGACTTACCAGGAGAGGGAGGGAGCCCCAGACTACATCGCCCGCCATGTGGCGAGGTCACTTCTGATGCATACCACATGTCTTCACATTGACAATGCTGCTGGGGGAAAACTCTATGTTAGAAGCCAATTTTACCACAGAGTTTCTGCCCAAATACCAGAGAGTCACCATGACATGGTGACAGCATGATGACATCAAACGCTGCTGTCAGTTTGAGTAGTAACAACAGCACTGACCCGCCTTGATCCATCTGTGGGGGCGACCAGCACCATCTCCATCCCAGGGTGGAAGTCAGACTGGAATGGGTCCAAGGCACGAGTGTCCTCTGGGAAATTCTGGAGCTGTTCCGCCACCGCTCTCTCAATTACCTTACCCAGAAACAAAAGATTTGAGACTGGGCGGTGATTGGCAAGATCTGTAGGATACGAAGATGGTTTCTTTAAGAGTGGTGTTACCACGGCCTCTTTTAATCCCCCGGGATAGACCCCTGAACTAAGGGACAGATTTATAATTTCCACCAAGGGGCCCTGAATGCCCTCGCCACTGGCTTTCACCAGCCATGATGGGCACATGTCCAAGGGGCAAGTGGTCAGCCTAACTGGCATTCAGGATCCTGTCAACATTAGCCTGGGAGAGTCGGCTGAAGTTGTCAAACACAGAATCCAAAGATGGCAAAGGGGCCTCCAGTTCACATACTGTATCAATGTTGGTGGGCAGGTCATGGCGGAGTGACAAGACTCTATCCACAAAAAAGCTCGCGAAAGCCTCACAGCTCATAGTCGAATTGAATTCTCTCTGGGAGAGAAGTTAAAGACCTAATTGTCCAAAATAATTGTGCTGGGCAAGAGCTAGCAGATGCGATGGAGGCTGTAAAAAAATCCCTTTTAGCAGCCTTCACCACCATCTCAGAGGTTTTCGTAAACAACCTACAGGATGTTCTTGCAGCTTCATCATCGCCAAACTCACTCTAGCCATCTAAGTTCCTGCTTCATTTCCCTAAGCTCCACAGGATACCATGGGGCTAGTTTTGGGCGGGAGCAAAGAGGGCCTCGGGAAGCAATCTCATTTATGGCTTCAGTCAGACAAGCATTCCAGTCCTCTATCACCTCATCTAATGAGTTGCCGGAAGGTATAGGATCCCACAGAGCATTCTGGAAATCAATTAGATCTATTAGTCTCTGCGGACAAGCACAAATTAGCTGGCCACCTAGCCGGGGCGGAGGTGGGACACTCAAACACGTCTTCAGGGCATAATGGTCTGACCATGGCACCCTATCAATGGCAATCAGGTCCATATCTATCCCCATGCCAAAGATCAAATCCAGTGTGTGGCCTGCTTGATGTGTGGGACCTGATACAATCTGGGAGAGTCCCAGTGCTGCCATGGATGTCTCCAGGTCCACAGCCTGTCCAGAAGCAGCCTTGACAGCATAGATGTTGAAGCCCCCAAGAATTATTCAACTAGGAAACTCCAAGGCCCAGCCCACTGCCACCTCCAGCAGGCAGGCTGTCTGCTGGTGCACTAGGTGGTCAGTACACCAGCCAGACAGCCAAACTCTCCTCAGTATCGCACATCAGGCCAACACAATCAGTATCGGAGATCTTCGGAGCAGAGAGTGCCTCTCGGATGAGTACTGCCACCACCACCCTGCCCTTTTGTCTGGAACTGTTGAAGGATTAAGAAACCTGGAGAGCACAGCTCTTTTGGGGTGACCGTCTCGCTCTTCCTGGCCCAAGTCTCGGTCATACATGCCAGGTCCACTAGCTGCTCTGCTCTTTTGCAGTGTCATGGACTTATTATTGACAGACCTGGCATTATACAACACCAGTGTTGGAGAAGGGTTTCTTTTCCTTACCTCCCCACCAACATACCTCGGATGGGACAATCATTTTGTGGCAGCCATTTTGTTGCAGTGCCCACCATGCCATGTCAGGATTCCAAATGTGCCCACAGGCTCAAAAAGGTTGGGGACCCCTGGCCTTTAGTAATAAAAGAATAGGCCTGTCTGCCCATTTATTTATTTACTTACTTACTTTCAGGGGTCGTTTCGTAGAAAAAGAGCTAGGGGAACTCATTAGCATAACTCATTAGCATATGCCACACCCCCTGACATCACCGGAAGTGTGTCATAAGGCCACACCCCCTGACATCACCGGAAGTGTGTCATAAGGCCACACACCCCGCCCCCAACGGTCCCAGCCACCACCGCCGGCCTTGCAGCTCCACTGCCAAGCCCCATGAGGGGCCCAGCGGTGGACCCGATACCCCGCGATCCCCCCCAAAATGACCTCTGCTTACTTTATTTCCCACCTTTCTCCCCAATGGGAACCAAAAGTGGTTTACATGGTTCTCCTCTCCACAACAACCCTATGAGATAGGTTAGGCTGAGAGTATGTGACTAGCCCAAGGTCACCCAGCAAGTTTCTATTGCAGAGTGGGGATTTGAACCTGGGTTTCCCAGATCCTAGCCCGACACTTTAACCACTACACCATGCAGCAGACATAACTCATCAGAGAATAAAGCTAGGAGACTCAAAACTGGCCACCAGCTTCAGGATGACTGTGGGAGTTCCAGGGCCAACATCAAAAGGCATGGGGAAATCCTGGACCAGGTGACACAAACCACGATCACTCCATACTATTTGCAATGGGTGCTAAGGGTCTCTGTTTGTAGAAGGCATAACTCAGAAAATAATACTACGTGACTGAAAACTGGCCACCAACCCCAGAATGGTGATAGAAGTTACAGTGACAAAAATGCAGGGAATTGGGCCCTGACCTGGATAGCCAGGCAACCCGATCTTGTCAGATCTTGGAAGCTAAGCAGAGCCAACCCTGACAAGTACTTGGAACGGCGACCTCCAAGCCATACTAAGGCCAGGACACAGAGGCAGGTAATATCAAAGCCACCTCTCCGAAACATCCTAGCCCCACTAGGGGTTGCCAGAGGTCACCATGACTTCCAGGTTCGCGAGGACACACACACACACAAACCTTACCAACGGTGGCAATACTATCGGGTCGCGGGATCGCCCTGGGAATGCCCAGCCACATGCGATATTAACAACGTGGATTGGTATGAATGATCAACTGGACAGTGAGACCCCAATGGGGCTGGTTTGAAGATAATCACTCAAGACCATCTTGACTGAAAGCACTTTATTTTTGTTAATAATGTTCTACTGTGATTATTGTTGTAATTGTAATTGTGATTTTAGTGTTTTATTGGGTTTTATATATGGGCTCGCGCCCCTTGTAAGCCGCCCTAAGCCCGCTTGCAGGGAGGGCGGGGTAAAAATGCTTAAAATAAATAAATACATAACCAAAAAAAAAAAGTGAAGTGAATTGGAACACCGTGAACCACGTTATCTTCATGATGGGCAACATATAACAAGAGAACTTTTTGTTAGATCATGGGGAAATATTAACCCCCCCTTCTGTTCATAATATTAACAAAGGTTTGCTACTGTACTGTTATTAAGTACATTTTGTTGCCAAGCAGGATAGGAATGAGAAGGATTTGAGACTAAGAACTGAAAATAAATTGGGGGGGGGAGAGACACAGAAAAATTAGGTGGAGGGAACTGTGGGAAAGAGGGAGAGAAATTAAGGGAAAGGGAGTTTTATATTGCAGTTTTATATTGCAGCAACACCCTGACTGCTGCTTTGCACAATCTGGCTGAGCTGGGTGCAAGAAAAGGAAGAGAGAACAGCTAGATTACTGGAAAAAATGACCTGCAGGCTGGCAGTTACCGTATCAGCCATCAGCATGCTGTCTTCTCTTGTCCCAGGGCTGGCTTGGTTGATGATTATGTTAGCATGATCTGTTAGGCAAGTTTGCCTCAATCCTGGAGAAAGGCAAGTGTAGCTGATTGTAGAGTGCCTTTTACTCAGACTTCCATGCTCCCCTACTGGCTGCAGCCAGAACTGCATTAAAGAAATAGACATTAGGCTGGTTTAAACGTGACCCTGGCTTCAAGGGCACTCCAGCTGACACACACACCCAAACTCCCTCCCACCCTCTGTCAATAGCCCTATATCAGACAATATATCTTTCTGGCCAAGTATTTCTGCAGCACTCTTCTTAGTCTGGATTTCTTGGGACTATTCATGGGAGGAAGATCTCTATACCTCTCTATCTCTTGCCGAGCTGCTTTTAGTTAGTGAGGGGCTTTTGCACATAGAAGGTCTGAGGTTCAATCCCTGGCATTGCTAGCTAAAGGATAAAGTGCTGAGAAAGACCTCTCCCTTCCTAAGAACCTAGAGAGCAGCTGCCAGTAAATGGAGACATGATTTGGTATAAAGCAGCTTTGTATATTCATAGCACAGGAGGCCGCCAGGCCTCCCACTGTGGTGGAAGACCTTACTCTGGAGACCTCTTGCTGGTGACGGCAGCTGCATCACTATGTCACTTCCAGAGAAAACCCAGAAGTGATACAGAGTAGCTCTAGGAATCGCTGGGATTTTACCGTAGAGTATCTGGCAATTCCTAGAGCTACTATATGTCACTTTCGGTTTTTCTCCAGAAGTGGCATAGTGATACAGTCAACATCACACACACACACACACATCTGTGTCCCAATCTCCAAATTATCTTGCCGGTTGCCAGACATGGCTTGGCAATCCTATAACACAGAGAAGCCATGACAGCAGCCGAGAATTCAAAACAAATAGAAAAAGACAGATTTTTTTTTTAAAAAAATAAAGAACAGCTTTGGAGAAAGGTACATAGGCAGATTATTGTGAACTGCACAGCAGCATGGTGTGTGTGTGTGTGTGTGTGTGTGTGTGTAGGGGGATAGTTAGTCCTGCAGGAGAACATTAAAGAGCCAGTGCTGGGATGCGGCGGTGCACTCAGTCGTTCCAAAGCTGCGCTTTCATAGCACCATTGCAGAAAACCCCAGTCCTGGTGTGTTCCATTAATACAGATAAAAAATAGAGACACATGGCAAACAATATTAACCCCATCACCAATCAAGCTTAAAAGCTTTTCCTCTAGAAAAACATCGGGAGATTGCCGTTAAATAATTGCCGCGTGGGTTCAGAGCTCCTGGGGGCAAGAAGAAGATCATTCCGCAACAGCAGAAAGCCGGCTGCCAAAATGCCTGCCTCCGACATTCTGTTGAGTGCCCAGTGCTACCTATAAAGCTTTCCCCTGGATCTCTAGGGGAGAAACGTGCCATATGGCATGAGAAGGTCAACGCTGTATGGCAGGCCGATCCCTCGCAAGGCCTTACAGAAACCAAAGAATTTTAAACTCTGTGCCTCACACTTTAGGGGCAAGCTTTGAGAGCAATGGAGCAATCGAGAGCAATGGAGATGTCTGAATTTTTTTATTTTTTTTTTAGAAAAGAAAGACAAGAAAGCAGTTCTAATGAGACAAAGGACATGAGACTGTTGTCCAAGAACTATTCTCTCCCCCCCTCCCAAGATTTCTGATTATAAAACATAGGCAAAACCAGGGATATGGGGTGTCCCGTCCAGGAACAGTGAAAAAGAAGCTGCTTGGCAATACTGCAGAGAAGCTGTGAGAGAAGGCAGCAGACATATATGTGAGGCCTACTCGATGGTCAAATTCATTTCAGTAGTGCAAGCTTAATGTGTCATTCCGGTGCTTAATGTCAACAAAAATATGTCAACGTTCAAATATGATTCCCAATATTCTCTCATCAAATGGTGGGAGATTTGGAGGCAGTGCCTGGGAAGGGTGGAGATAGAGAGGATGCGACGTCACTTCTGTATGACAGTCTAGGCTGCCTCTGTTAGTCACTATGGTCTTTACCATTGAGACTGGGGGAAACTCCTAGAGCATTGCTACTTGGAGGCCATTTTTTCTCCCAGTTCTCAGTTTCTTGGAGTGGAAAATGGGCTGGCCAGGTAATTCCCCACCCCGGAAGGCCTAGGAATAAAGTCTTTCTGAAATCATGATACAAAGGCTGTATGCTGAAGGGATGCAAAAAAATTCAGGAGTTCCAGGAAAGCTTAGAGCCAATCTATACTTTAAAGTCCTTGTATTTGGACTTTGTATCAGATGCAAGGAATAAAGTCTTTCTGAAATCATGATACAGAGGCTCCACTACCATGACTTTATGCTGAAGAGATGCAAAAAAGTTCAGGAATTCCAGGAAATACAAAGTCCTTGTATTTTGGGGGTTGATGACACAAATTTGTATCAGATGCAGGAGTTTTGTGTCTCCCAGGTGCACATTGGCCCTTTTCAGCTTGTGATCACAATACACAGGGAAATGTGGCTTCAGCGGACACATATCCTGATGTTGTTGCAGGACTTCACACACCCACATCACATGCTCTTCGGCAGATCCACAAATAATGACACCATCAACGTATGGTACAATGCCAGGAATCCCCCTTAAGGATATCTACTGTGAAGCTGTGGAAAATGCCACAGGCCACACAAACACCTCACTAATAATTAAAGTAAATTTCAGTGGCTGTTGTAGATCTTCCCAGTCTTGGCATTGTAGGACCTGACGTTTCGCCAGTGGCTGTGACTGGCATCCGCAGAGGTATAACACAGAAAGATGGAGTACTCTCTGTGTCAAGGTGAGAAGAGAATGGTAGACAGGTAACTTATATCTGCTCAGGAAGGTGGGGTAGCATTCTGCAGGAAGCCTTCGTCAACATAAATTTCAGTCGTTTGCAATCGTATAACACTGAAATTCCTCTTTTTCACTGCACAATCTGTGTTGCTTGCTGAAGTATCCTCTGGAACTGAGGCCAAACTCCAACTTGGGAGTCTTCTGTCATGTAGGCCCTACATAAAATCCTGCCACAGAGTAAAACATCATCACAAAGAATGCAACCACAAGATAATCCCTACAGTATCAAACTTTTAAGATCCCTCCTTTAGTTCACAGCAAGGTGAGAAGAGAATGGTAGACAGGTAATTTTTATCTGCTCAGGAAGGTAGGGTAGCATTTTGCAGGAAGCCTTCGACAACATAGATTTCAGTAGTTTGTAATCGTATAACACTGAAATTCCTCTTTTTCACTCCACAGTCTGTGTTGCTTGCTGAAGTAGCCTCTTGAACTGAGGCCAAACTCCAACTTGGGAGTCTTCTGTCATGTAGGTCCTCCATAAAATCCTGCCACAGAGTAAAACATCATCACAAAGAATACAACCACAAGATAATCCCTACAGAATCAAACTTTTAAGATCCCTCCTTTAGTTCACAGTGCCCTGTACATTCTGAGAGAGCTCTGCTGACTCAGAACCTTCCCCAGTTTCTCTTCAGAAGCTGGAATCTCTGGAGTGACTCCATCCCTCTCCCAGCTCCCCCTTGAAGGCAAGACACTGTGCTGATTCTAATTGCCATTACCAAGGTTACAGGGTGGCCTTGAATGACCAGTAGCTGCGAGATCCTGCAGAATGCCTGCCTCCGACAGTTCTGGTCACCACACCTCAAAAAGGATATTATAGCATTGGGAAAACTGCAGAAAAGGGCAACTCGAATGATAAAAGGGTTGGAACACTTTCCCTATGAAGAAAGGTTAAAGCGCTTAGGGCTCTTTAGCTTGGAGAAACGGCGACTGAGGGGTGACATGGTCGAGGTTTATAAAATTATGCATGGGATAGAGCAAGTTGAGAAAGAAGTACTTTTCTCCCTTTCTCACAATACAAGAACTCGTGGGCATTCCATGAAATTGCTGAGCAGTTGGGTTAGAATGGATAAAAGGAAGTACTTCTTCACCCAAAGAGTGATTAACATATGGAATTCACTGCCACAGGAGGTGGTGGTGGCTACAAGCATGGACGGCTTCAAGAGGGAATTGATTAAATATATGGAGCAAAGGTTCATTAGTGGCTATTAGCCACAAGGTATAAATAGGGACTCTGGGGCAAGTGATGCACTGTATTCTTGGTGCTTGGGGGGAGGGGGCAACAGTGGGAGGGCTTCTAGTATCCTGGCCCCACTGATGGACCTCCTGATGGCACCTGGTATTTTTGGCCACTGTGTGACAGAGTGTTGGACTAGATGGGCCATTGGCCTGATCCAACATTGGCTTCTCTTATGCTCTTATGTTCTCTTAATGCTTGCCACTGTACTTTAACTTCACAGATACAACGTACAAGGTATTTGCTCCTGAATACCCTGGCAGGCAGGAGAGTTGAAGCTGAAAGGGGTAATCTCTGGGCCCTTGTGTAGAGAAGTGTGCTGTTAAGTCTCTGATGAGATAATGGAAATTCAGACTCACACTCTAGGATAAGGATGAACACTGTGGATGGAAAGCTTCACTGTCCATGTCTTCAATGAGCAGGATACTGCACAGATGGTTGAATGTCTTCTGTGTCATCCTGTGCAACATGGACAAAGGATGTGATGCACTTGTTTAGTTGCTCCACCATTTGCTCTTTTTTTTTGTTGTTTCCTGGAGATGACTATTTTCATCCTGGCCAAACACACTCCCTAGAAAATCAACGCTGTACACTCCTAAACTGGCAGGCCCATCATTCACGGCCGCCTCCACAGCCTTTACACAGCATTGGAGGCAATTTTGTCTGCGTCTCTGAGTACCCACTGCAGCTGTTCTGATGGAAGGGGAGTGGGTCTGTGGTGCTGCCCCCTGTGAATGTCCATGGGTAGCAGGTAAGGATTTCTGGTCAGCTTAGGGTTGCCAGCCTCCAGGTGGGGCCTGGAGATCTCCCACTTTTACAACTGACCTCCAGCTGACATAGATCAGCTCCTCTGGAGAAAATGGCTGCTTTGAAGGGTGGACTCTGTGGCATTTTCCATGCTGTGGCCCCTCCACTCTCCAAACCCCACCCTCTCCCAGAAGCACCCCCAAATTCTCCAGGTATTTCCCAACCAGCTGGGACTCAGAGTACAAGAAACTCTCTGTCAAATGTACTCAGTGGGTGCAAGCGCCTCAGGGGGAAACCTTGAACCAAACTGGCTGCCAGCAAGAGCCAAACTGAACTTTAACTGTAAAAGGAAAAGTAATTTCAGCACTTCCTAGCATGGCAAGCTAGAAGGGGTAATACACTACAGTGCGGGTGCTGCCTTAGAGGTGAGGCCAATGTGTCCCACATTTGTTCCAAAGCCCGTTAATCTATTCTAGGGCTGAGGCCTAGCACTGAAAACAGTTGTCAGGGCTCACACCATTTAAATCCTTTTTGATGTCTGCCAACACTTGGGGAATATGGATGACCTTTGACCAGATCCCTTGGGGTGGTAACAGGTAACCACGCTACCACTAGGGGTGCTGCAAATTTCACCACAATCATGTTCAACAGTCAAACTTACCATCTTCAAAGGTGTCGATCAGCTGTTGGCTGGTTATCCAACCGGTTCTGTTTGTGCTGAACAGCTGCGAATCCCTGTAGAATAGGCTTGCGTCAGGTTTTTGGAAAGCTGCACATACACCAAGATGCCACCAATTCCAACCAATCAGCAGCCATTAGGAAATATTTAGACAAACACCAAAGGGTGAGATTTTATTAAAAACCCCGCTTATATGATTTGTGATTAATTTTATCATCTTTTTTAACAATTGCCTTCTGAGCAGAGCAACAAGGATGGAGAGGGAGTAAAACTCAATTAGGCTGTGTGAAAACACACATGCTCAAAAAGCCAACTGCACGGTTTTGTATAGTTAGGAAGGAATACAGAGAAGCAACCTGCTGAA